>NC_142461.1:71540555-71691527 GCF_049115385.1 Moschus berezovskii
CATCTGAGCACCCTGTAACCCAAACTGGATGAGGTTCTTCCCTTCAAGAAACTATCACATGAGCAGAGGAAAGGATTAGGACCAAACACTGCAGTCCAGGATGTAAAACTGCTACAAAGGTGATGCAGGATAGACCCACAGCAAGGGATCTGACATAAACAAAGTGATCAAGGATGGACTCTGGCATTAAGTGATCATTAACTCTAGAAGTGTGGAAATTCAGCCTGTATAGGGTGTGCCAGGCAGAAGGAACCTCAGGTGGAAGCCTCCATCCCTGCAAGGAGCATGGTGACATATGGGGCAAAAAGAGAAACAGTGTATGGCTAAAACCCAACCAGGGAGGGAGAGCACGATACAGGGAGAGGTGGAGTGTGTTCAGGAACACAGCCATGCAGGCCTGCTGGTCCACTTACGAGTTCTTCATCCATAGGGAACAAATGTATGGATACCAAGGGGGAGAGGGAGAGGAAGAATTGGGAGATTGGGATTGACATATATACATTACTGATACTATGTATAAAATAGATAACCAATGAGAATTTACTGTATATCAGAGGGAACTCTACTCAATGCTCTGTGGTGACATAAATGGGAAGAAAATCTGAGAAAGAGGAGATATATGGAAACATATAGCTGATTCACTTTGCTATACAGCAGAAACTAACACAACACTGTAAAGCAACTCTACACCAATAAAAATTCATTAAAAGAAAGAGTTTAGTCTTCATCTTAGGCGCAGTGGGAAGCCCCAAACGGTTATAGGCAGGAAAGTATCATGATCAGTCTTGAGTCTTTAAAGATGGTTGAAGGGAGAGGAACAGATTAGAAAGGGGACCAGAGCCTCTGTTAGTGGCTCAGTGAGGAGGCTCATAGCCCAGGCAGTAGACGATGGTAGCTTACCCTGGAGGGCAGCAGTGGAAGGGGCTGGATAGTTTGAGAGAATATCTCATATCCACTTCCATTGCCCAACCTGTGTCCTCCTTCTCTTCATTCTAAAGAGCTTCGTTTCTCTCTACACTGATTTTCTTGCACATTTCACACTCCCCTCTGTGATACCAGAGTTTAGTGCTATGTTTTATAATAAGGGCTCAATGTTTGTGTTATGAATGAGTAAATCCACTTTCATTATGCTCTTCCCTGAACCATAAAATCCTTCCAATTCAATCTGCCTTACAGTCAACCATGGAAGAGTACAAACAGAAAGGTCACAGAACTGGCCCAATGGCCCCAGGGGCACAAGTGGAGATTCCTGGAGGGAAAGTGTTCCCACCCCATTCCCCAGTCACAACCTTAAATCCAAAGCCAGCATAAGAGTGAGTGGTCAGGGGAAACGGAAGGCTTGAGCTTTGGGTTTCATGTCTTTGAAATGAATTTTTTCTATAGCACCTGCAGACATGCCACTATCATCCATCTCTCAAACCGCCTTTGCATGACTTTCATGAGTAATTAGCACCTTTTCGAGAATCTCAGATGGACTTTTAACATCCTAGTCAACCACTTCCCCTATAATGCCCTTAATATTATTAGATAGCTCAAGGCCTAATAATGAGAATATAAATAAACAATTTTGTGATGAGTGATGTGCATGCATAATTGTATCCCACTCTCTGTGACCTCATGGACTGTAGCCTGCCAGGTTCCTCTGTCCATGAAATTTTCCAGGCAAGAATACTGGAGTGGATTGGCATTTCCTCCTTCAGGGGATCTTCTCGACCCAGGGATCAAACCCATGTCTCTTGCATCTCCTCATTGGCAGACTTCTTCTTTACTACTGTGTCACCTGGGAAGTCATAAAACAACTTTAAAGGTCTTTTATCTGTACTACCTCTATGACACAATAACCCCCATGAGGTAGGCAAGACTGGGATTAATTCCCTAGCCGTGACTTGAGGATGAAACCCACTCTTTTAGACGACAGCACAGTGAGCAGCTGCTGGGCTGACTAGTCAGGAAGACTTCACAGATCTCCCTAAGAGCTTTGGTCATGCCAAGCCTAGGTATCTCAGATGGAGTGCATACCATTTCCCCCTCAGCTTCTCTCTCTGGGGGACGTTTGGCTCCTGTGATACATAAGAAAGTTAATTTTAGCCATTTCACTAAGACAATGATCTGAAACTGAAAATAGCATTCATAGCTTCTGTCAAGCACCCCCAGTTTCTACTAACATACAGAAGTGATTCCCACTGGATTTTTCCATTCAGGCTACTTATCACAGGAGAACTGTCCTCTTGCTCTAACTGCAGAGGCAAATATGAATGGTAGGTGGTATAAACATGGCCTTACTACTTTACACACTTTCTCTGACTAATCAGATTACTAATAGAAGGAAAGACTGATCCCTAGAGTTAGGCACTTCCTTAGCAGACACTCAATCCACTGTGTTGACCCCTTGGCCCATATCACTGTATGTACATGTGCATATGTCTGCCCAAAAAATGTTACATCTGAGAATCCTTGTGGGAGTCCAAAGGTCCAGGCCAGACATTCTGCTATTGCTCAAGAGATTTTGGAAAACTTGTCTTTGAGAACTGTCTTTAAAACCAGTTTATGGGACTTCCCTGGTGGTACAGTGGTTAAGAATCTGCCTGCCAATGCAGGGGACACCAGTTCGATCCTTAGTTTGGGAGGATTCCACATGCCACGAGCAGCAAAACCCATGCATCATACCTACTGAGGCCCTAATGCCCTAGAGGCCATGCTCTGTAACAAGAGAAGCCACCTTAATAAGAAGTCCATACACCACAAATAGAGAGTAGCCCCCACTTGCTGCAACTAGAGAAAGCCCTCCTGCAGCAAGGAAGACCCAGTACAGCCACAAATATATAAATAAATAAAATTTAAAATAATATTTTTAAAAGATACAACAGCATATAAGTTACAGGGGAAAGCTGTCTTGAAGAACTCCTGGAACATCTTCAAACTGGGGCCTGAGTGACAAATGGAATTTGTCAATCAGCAAATCCACCCATAAAAAAATAAAGACTTGCTGTCACTGAGGAGTATCAGGAAAACATGGTCGTAGGTGTTTGCACATGACAAAGACACTCCCAAAAGGAAACAGTAGTGTGTATCACTCTTCTTGGCACAGACCCTAGGGGGATAGGTAAAATACCTTTGTTCCTGGATATAAGAAGTTCTAATGATGCTAAAGCTGAAACTGCAATACTTTGGCCACCTCATGTGACGAGTTGACTCACTGGAAAAGACTCTTATGCTGGGAAAGGTTGGGGGCAGGAGGAGAAGGGGACGACGGAGAATGAGATGGCTGGATGGCATCACCGACTCTGTGGACATGAGTTTGAGTGAACTCCGGGAGTTGGTGATGGACAGGGAGGCCTGGTGTGCTGTGATTCATGGGGTCGCGGAGAGTCGGACACAACTGAGCGACTAAACTGAACTGAACTGAACTGAATGTCTCTACTTTCCAAAAAAAAAAAAACCTGCTGTCAACTGATAGTCACATTTCGGACCTCATGTTAATTCCTCACATTTCCAGGGTTCTGACCACTGTTGTCGTCTCTTCTCTGCCCACTGAACAATGTCAGCAGCCCACAGCCCAGTCTGTGAGGTCTGGGACGGCGTCTTACTCAGTTAGGACAGAGAGCAGCAACAGGCACTCTGAAGCACTTGAATTGTAGAAACCATGTTGAAATCACTGCCTAACAATTTTACTGTCTTGTTTATTAACATGTGGGAAGTGGCCATGTACTGCATAAATTGATTTAACTCTAAAGATGAAAACGTGTGAGTTTTGAAAACTGTCCACTGGCAATGAGCCTGATATATAGGCAGAGAGAGTTGAGGATTGAGAAGTGTGAAAATTGTTTATCTTACCTAAGAAACCATGATTTTAAATCTTATTTTAAAATAAGGCACAGAAACAAAAATAGACCATGCCTTCAGAATTTTTCAGGGAACATATCTCTTTTCAACTCATCCCTTCTCCACAAAAATGTCTCTTAGAGTTTGGTCATTTATCTTTAAAATTTCTTAAAGGACAGAAACAAGAATGTTCACATTTAATCTAAAAGCATGCTGTGTGTTAGTTGCTCAGTCATGTCCAGCTCTTTGTGACCCCATGGACAGTACCCTGTCAAGCTCCTCCGTCCATGGAATTTTCCTGGCAAGAATACTGGCGTAGGTTGCCATTTCCTTTTCCATGGGATCTTTCCAACCCAAGGATTGAACCCAGGTCTCCTGCATTGCAGGCTGTTTCTTTACATCTAAGACACCAGGGAAGCCCCTTATTACAGAAATGTGTAAGAGTGAAAAATGAAAACATTATTTTATATTAATTAAGTTAATTAAATGTATTATATAAATGTAGGTTATAATACTATGCCACTGCTAGAAATCATGTTTTCATAAAGAATTTAATGACAAAGGGAAAGACTCACCCCCATTGCCCATAAGCTCTAAGAAGCAGATGGCCCAAAACCCAAGATCTTTTCTCCATACCGGGTCATGCTCCATCTGAGAACCCACTCTTGTCTCAAAATGCAACTGCAGGACCTTCATTTATAAAGGTGACTGAATGACAACACAGGGATGCTAATGCATTGAAAGAAGTTTAATGTAGAGATTCTATTTTATTACTACATTTCCAGAGTGGACAGGGCATGCAAGACAGCATGGGGAAACACCAGATTTGATCAAGAGCCTGAAGAGGTGAGTGGAAAGCATGGCCCAGAGCATTTATTGTGTTTTCCACAAGAAACAGCTTAGGATTGGCTCACTGGAGTATTCAGTGGGCTCTGAGTTATAGAGGTGGTCTCTAGGTGCCTGGTACCTGGTTCTGGCTGATTAGGGCAGTGGAACCTGCCTCCTAGAGTTCAGCTAGAGTTCAGAACCAAAGAGAGGAGGTTGTTCAGAGTGAAGGTTCTGGATTAGTTTGCAAATGAAAGAGATGCTCCCTCTTGGGGGAGTGAGCCTTTTACTGCCTCTAAGAATTGACTACCCCCTCAGAGCAGCAGTCTTTCCCCAGCCAGTAAGGTCACAAATATCAGAGAATCAGGAATTTGGAAAATTTCTAAATGTCATTGACACAACATCTATAAACAAGCAGCTGCTCCCAAAACCTCTGGACCACAGAACAAAGCACTGACTTATCCTCAGCATGTTTGTCTCCTTCTGTAAAAATATAATCACAATGTTGGCCTCCTTCATGACACTGTGTCCCCAGTTCCCCAATCCTTTATGTAATACATGCACCTCTGATTCAGTGTATGGCCCTCTGCCTTGTTGACAGCTAGACCATCATCTTACTCATCTTCGCATCCACCGGAGTATCTTTCACTTCATAGAATGTGAAACATGCACCTTTTCTGATGGGTGCAGTTTTGACCATAATCACGTCTGCTGACAGCTAGTGGATTATATTGAGTTGGCCAAAAAGTTCTTTCAAGTTTTTCCATCACATCTTCTGGAAAAACTGAACAAAATTTTGGGCAATCCAATTGGAAGACTATGGCAGATTTTACAAGTATTCTGTGAGTGTTTACTATACACTATGATGTTGTCAATTACCCTTAACAGTCCCTAAGAGAAAGAAGACAAAACTCAAAATGTAGGTATGTTTTTGCTTAATAAAACATTCTATAGTCTCAAAATAAAAATTAAAAAAAAACAACACTGGTAGGAAAATTTTGCAAAGGAGGGTGGGAGTACAAGGGAGACAAGGGAGCACAGTCAGTCAGTTCAGTTCAGTCGCTCAGTCATATCTGACTCTTTGCGACCCCATGAATAGCAGCACGCCAGACCTCCCTGTCCATTACCAACTCCTGAAGTTTACCCAAACTCATGTGCATCAAGTCGGTGATGCCACCCAGCCATCTCATCCTCTGTCGTCCCCTTCTCCTCCTGCCCCCAATCCCTCCCAGCATCAGGGTCTTTTCCAGTGAGTCAACTCTTCGCATGAGGTGGCCAAAGTATTGGAGTGTCAGCTTCAGCATCAGTCCTTCCAATGAACATCCAGGATTGATGTCCTTTAGAATGGACTGGTTGGATCTCCTTGCAGTCCAAGGGACTCTCAAGAGTCTTCTCCAACACCACAGTTCAAAAGCATCAACTCTTCGGCGCTCAGCCTTCTTCACAGTCCAACTCTCACATCCATACACGGCCACTGGAGAAACCATGGCCTTGACTAGACAGACCTTTGTTGGCAAAGTAATGTCTCTGCTTTTTAATATGCTATCTGCTGCTGCTGCTAACTAGCTTCAGTCGTGTCTGACTCTGTGCGACCCCATAGACAGCAGCCCACCAGGCTCCCGTCCCTGGGATTCTCCAGGCAAGAACAATGGAGTGGGTTGCCATTTCCTTCTCCAATGCATGAAAGTGAAAAGTGAGAGTGCAGTCGCTCAGTCGTGTCCAACTCTTAGTGACCTCATGGACTGCAGCCTACCAGGTTCCTCCATCCATGGGATTTTTCAGGCAAGAGTACTGGAGTGGGGTGCCATGCTATCTAGGTTGGTCATAACTTTCCTTCCAAGAAGTAAGCGTCTTTTAATTTCATGGCTGCAATCAGCATCTGCAGTGATTTTGGAGCCCCAAAAAATAAAGTCTGACACTATTTCTACTGTTTCCCCATCTATTTCCCATGAAGTGATGGGACCAGATGCCACGATCTTAGTTTTCTGAATGTTGAGCTTTAAGCCAACTTTTTCACTGTCCTCTTTTACTTTCATCAAGAGGCTTTTTAGTTCCTCTTCACTTTCGGCCATAAGGGTGGTGTCATCTGCATTTCTGAGGTTATTGATATTTTTCCTGGCAATCTTGATTCCAACTTGTGCTTCTTCCAGCCCAGCGTTTCTCATGATGTACTCTGCATGTAAGTTAAATAAGCAGGCTGACAATATACAACCTTGACATACTCCTTTTCCTATTTGAAACCAGTCTGTTGTTCCATGTCCAGTTCTAACTGTTGCTTCCTAACCTGCGTATAGGTTTCTCAAGAGGCAGGTCAAGTGGTCTGGTATTCCCATCTCACAAGGGAGTACACAAACTGGCAAAATGTGCTGGACGTGTATACTTGAATGTGTGCCTTAGCCCCAAGTAAGCTTCCAAGGCTATCACTCACTTCAAACACAGTTTAAAAGCCCAAAAATGCTGAAAATGATTTTGCCACATTTTCTTTATCTACTTATCTGCTGAAGGACAATTAGGTTGCTTCCATGTCCTGGCTCTTGTAAATAGTGTCGCAATGAACACTGGGGTACATGTGCCTTTTTGAATTGTATTCTCAGGCTATATGTCCAGTAGTGGGATTTCTGGGTCATATGGTAGATCTCTGTGGTACATATATACAAGGGAATATTACTCAGCCATAAATAGGAATGAAATTGAATCAGCTGAAGTGATATGGATAAACCTAGAGCCTGTCATACAGAGTGAAATAAGTCAGAAAGACAGGAACAAATATCATAGCTCATATATATATGGAATCTAGAAAAATGATACTGATGAATTTTATTTTCAGGGCAGAAAAAGAGGCACAGACATAGAAAATGGACTTGTGGACACGGTAGGGGAAAGAAGGAGAGTATGAATTGAGAGAGCAGTACAGACATATATATACTACCATGTGTAAAACAGAGAGCTTAGCAAGAAGCTACTGTATAGCACAGGGAACTCAGCTTGGTGCTCTGTGATGACCCAGACTGTTGGAATGGGGGTGAGGGGCGGTGGGAGGGAGGTTCAAGAAGGAGAGAATATACATATGCATATAGCTGATCCATGTTGCTATACAGCAGAAACCAATGCAACACTGTAAAACAGTTATATTCTAATAAAAAATAATAATTTTGCCAGGTTATCAGATTGTCAAGATCAATTTTAAGGAATGAGATGATGGAAAAATTATAAGGTGGGAGAAGGGCACAGAGGGTGCTGTAGGAAGACTGTACTTCCAGAATGCAATTCACCCCAGAATTGGGAATTAGGGATTCAAACTTCACACAATCAGAAGAGCCAAGCCAAGGCTCTGGAAACTGTATTTTCTAAGAAATGGGAAGTGCAGCTTCTGTATGGGGACAGATGCGACAGGCCAACATCATGTGTGATTAAGCCAAATGGGAGCCCTTCACATTTGCAGGCTTGTTAGGCAATTTCACATACTTCTGGAGATAAGCCAACTGATGGGCTGTGACGCGAGGTAATCGGTGGCACTGATGTGTGAAGGTCCCATAAGAGATGACAGGCAGGCTTTATGGAAACAAGCATCCCGGGGTATCTGGGTGAGCAGACAGAATAAAGGCATGTAATAACATGGGGCCCATTTGCAGAACAACAGCCTGTTTCTTCGGCAAGCTGGCAATGACAAGAATTTTCCCGAAGTGTTGTTCTTAATGATTTGAAAGGAAAAAAAAAATGAACTGCATTCTTTTTCTGGATGTCAATGACAGACAGAGGGTATGAACGTTTTTCTGTTTAGGAAACAAGGGATATTGGTGCGGTGTGGGGTGGGGATTGAAATACATGAGTATCTTTTTTCAGTGACTTTTAGGATTAAGAGGGTAAAAACTTTCAATAGGTAGCATGGGACATGTCTCTACCGTTTTCTCTGCATCTCAACTTGACCCTGCACTCACCATCTACCCACTTCCCCTTGCCTCTATCAAGCCAAGTGCTGACTGAGAAGACCCCACTCATGTTCTCCGTTTCCATAGCTCTCATTCACTCCTCAACCCACCTCAGCCTGGCTTCTCTGGTCATGCCAAGTCACCAGTGGCCTCCTAATTGCCAAATCCAGTAAACTTCTTGAACTTTCTGTCACCTCCATTGCTTTTAAAAGACTCCATTGACATGATTCTTGGTTTGGAGAACTGGACCATCCAAGAAAGAGCTAACCTCTCATAAAATCAAAGACAATGTCAGGCTTGTGGAGGACTAGAGGCAAGGGGCAAGAATAACAGTTCCAGCAGTTTAACGGGGCACCCAGGGGAAGGGGCAGGAGAGGGTACAGACTCTGAAACCTGGATTCCCCTGGAGGCACTGGCCTGGAGGCAAGTATTGCAATTTTCCAGGAAGACAGGACATAGTAACAATGATGCAAAAACATTAATTGTTGCATTTTTGCTTCTGGCCACACTATGCAGGCATGCAGGATCCTCGTTCCCTGACCAGGAATAAAACCCACGCCCCTGGCAGTGGAAGAATGGAATCTTAACCACAGGACCAACGGGGAAATACCTGCAATTAAAAAAAAAAATCACTTTTTCCATGTAAAATGAGAATGGTTTAACTGATAGAGTCTAGACTATAAATGTGGGTGAGGCTAATACCAGGATGGTGGTGGTGGTTTAGTCGCTGAGTCATGTCTAACTCTTGGGACACCATGGACTATAGCCTGCCAGGCTCCTCTGTCCATGGGATTTCCCAGGCAAGAATACTGGAGTGGGTTGCCATTTCCTTCTCCATGGGATCTTCCCAGAGCAGGGATCTAACCCGTGTCTCCTGCATTGGCAGAAGGACTCTACCACCAAGCCACCAGGGAATCCCCCTGGTTTGTGTTTGAAATCTGAAATTGTTCCTGAGTCAAACAGGCATATCAAGCTAATGGGTACCTATCACTGGACATGTTGCTGCCACTTGCCCTGTTTCCCCCTCCCTTACTCTTCTGCTATGGAAGCCTTCCTTGCCCACCCCCACCCTCCACAGCCTGGATTGGATGCCCACTGTATCACCCTCTGCCTTATGCTGCCATAATGCTTAAAAGGGATCATAAGGATAGCATCAGCTGAGTTTGTCTTGCCTGGTCAACTGCAAAATCACTGACAAGGAAGACAGTATGTCTTATTCCTCTGAGCCTAATGCAATGTCTGGCAATGAGTAGGCACTCAATAAATTTGTATAGAATGAAGGAAGGAAACAGTACTATTACTGGCTAACAATAGCACAAACTGAAGTCCAAAAATGTTCTCAAACAAAAATGCTGGATTGTTGAACGCAATGCAACATGCAAATGACATGACTTGAGCCATGAGAAACTGAGGATTTTAATGCTGAGTATTTAAAATATGCTCAATACAGGAAAAAAATGTAAGTCTAAAGATCAGTTGAACACCACCTGTGCTGAGAACACAGATCTGCTATCTATCTCCATTTGACTTCATAGCAGTAGGTTAAAAGAACACAATTTGAAAGGGTGTCATATTCTTTTATTGAATATTCAATAAAAGTATAATAAAATTGAAATGCTGGAGTCCATAGGAAACACTGTACACTTTTGTTTGTTCATTCCACTGCATAGTAAAATCTTATCTTAAAAATGTGCCTGCAGTTCTAATCTCTCCAATGATGTTCAGTGCTATATGATACAGACCCCATGGTCATTCTGGAAAATTTGCACTTTTTCTTTGCAATATGAGAAGCTTCAGATATTTCATAAAACCACCACCTGCCAGAAACAGAGGAAACAGACAATATTTAAGCTCTTAAGAAGAGCCAAAGGCACTGATTTGGGGATGGAAAGAATGAAGAGGACACTCAGAAGTGGGCACCCAGTAGTGATAAATCTAAAAATGCATAGAACAAAATAAGATCAAAAAGTAAATTATCTCAGTGCTTCTAAGAGATCTCTCTCCCTCATGTCCCAGTCTAGTAGAGGGCACGGTGGGGTCGGGGCAAATGGAGAGAGTCTTCTGATCTCTCTTGCTTCTCTACAATTCTCTAAAATCATTTCTCCAGTGGAATATTACCCAGCCATAAAAAGGAACAAAATTGGATCACTTGTAGTGATGTGGACAGACCTAGAGTCTATCATACAGAGTGAAGTAAGTCAGAAAGAGAAAAACAAATATATATTACTGCATATGTATGGAATCTAGAAAAATGGTACAGATGAATCTCTGCAGGGCAAGAATAGAGACGCAGGTGTACAGAATGGATATGAGCACACAGTAAGGGAAAGGGAGGGTGGCACAAACTGGGAGAGTAGGACTGACATGTATCCACCACTGTGTGTGAATATATAACCGGGGGGAAGCTGCACAGGGAGCTCAGCTCAGTACTCTGTGACGACCCAGAGGGGTGGGACAGAGGCTCAAGAGGGGGGAGGAGATGTATGTATACATACAGCTGACTCACTTCATCATAAAACATAAACTAACACAACATTGTATAGCAATTATACTCCAACAATAAATAGACTAAATAATAATAATAAATAAATAAAAATAAAATCACTTCTCCTTTCCTTCCACCTCCTCAGCAAACTATACCAGTTCTCTCGAGCAATTCAGCTTTTGAGAAACCAAAGACAGAAGAACCAACAGGCCACTACCTTCTACCCCACCATGTATCCCTCCTGAATCAATGATGCACTGAGCCCGTTACTTGCAGAAAGAGGAGGCCAAAAAGGAAGACACGTACCAATTAACACATCCATCGATATAAGAAAACCACAGACACGAGTAGGTGAAAATAGATCATGGCATATCTCTTGTCTTCCGAGTCTTGTTATGACATCTGTAGGGGCGGGGGCAGGTGGGTGGGTGGTCATTAGTAGTAAACATGCTCTCCATGTTTCTGAAGATCTGCTCAATTGAGATGGCACTAGACTGCCAAGTGAGCATATGGGCTTCTTACCCTGCCTGTTCTCTCAGGGCTCTTGTCTAAGTGGATCAGACAGCCTGGTGGTCCTGCCAGCATGATTAGGATCGAAGCGTTCACCCTGTCTGCAGATGGTAATCAATTCAATTTGCTCACCTCATGAAGTTATCTGCCCCCTGCCACTCCTCCTCAAGAAGTGGAAATGAAGCCCTCTTGTGAGTCTTGGGCATGATGGATCCTTCAGTAACTGAGAGTGACAGGAACAAGGATACTTACTGGGCTAAACAAGGAACAAGCCACTGGAGCCGCAGCCCAGCACCACCACGGTCTCCTTTGGAGAACCACACAAGCAACTCCACAATCCCATCTTGATTTGTAAAAGAAAATGTCAATCGTGCAGGAGGACGCTGTTGAAATCCATCTGTCTTTTTCTTCTCAAACTGCCGGATGATTCAATCATCTTCCTTAATAAGCCACATGTAGCTGACCTTTAGAAAACCTCCTGCAAGCAGGCAGATTTAAAAGCAATGTGCTTTCCAAACACCAAAGAGCTAAATGTTATTTATTCATGTTCTTCTCTGCTTTATGGAACTTGCTAGGTCAAGTGTCTGAGCCACAATACATCTCTGTGAGACCATCCAAAAAGAGCTTGCTGTATACCCTGTTCTCTCATTGATGCTTTTGCAAACTCTGGCTCATACAACCTCCCAGGTAGGAATTATTATCCTTAACTTAGAGATGAACCACCTGAAGCTCAGAGAGGTTAAGTAGTTTTTCCAGGGTCACACAGCTTGTGACACCCCACTAGGCAGGAGTCGTGCCTGCTTGCAATTCTTTTTTGTCTTAATTTCAAAATGTGGTTTTATTAATGCATTTAAGGACAAATGCCATTCTTAATCTACCTTCTTCTAGAAGAAATACTGCCAATTATAAATAGTCGCAGTAAAATTTCCATTAGATAAAAACTCCATGTAGAGGAGAGTCTTGTTCATTTATATCATACTGCAAATATAAACCTATGTTCTGAGTTTACAGACAACACTGAACAACAATATTTCCTTTTGAATTTTCTTTAAGGCAGATCTGTTTAGCATTGTGTGTGGGTCACTAACATCTTGTAGTTAGCAAATTTAACTCTTTTATTAATAGCTTTTCAACAAAAATAACATATATGATCAGGAACAGGCAACAAGTCTCTTTTCTAGTCCCTCTGCCTGGCCACCATATATACCTATTTGAAAAACTTGTAACCCATGGACTGCAGCACACCATGCTTCCTTGTCCTTCGCCACCTCCTAGAGTTTGCTTAAACTCATCTCCATTGAGTCGGTGATGCCATTCAACTATCTCATCCTCTGCCATCCCCTTCTCCTCTTGAATTCAGTATTTCCCAGCACCAGGGTCTTTTCTAATGAGTCGGCTCTTCGCATCAAGTGGCCAAAGTATTGGCGCTTCAGCTTTAGCATCAGTCCTTCCAATGAATATTCAGGGATGATTTCCTTTAGGATGGACGGGTTGGATCTCCTTGCTGTCCACAGGACTCTCAAGAGTCTTCTCCTGCACCACAGTTCAAAAGCATCAATTCTAGGGCGCTTAGCCTTCCTTATGGTCCAACTCTCACACGACTACTGGAAAAACAATAGCTTTGACTATATGAACTCAAAATGCATTTTAACAGACTTCACAGCTCACTTAAAGCTTCCATTTACAGTCAATCAAATGAAAATTTTATAATATGGAATGTTCACTTAGAAAGAATTCCTCGCTGGGATTCCAGTATTCTGTATCAGAAATGGAGAATTTCTTCGGTGTAATGCTAGACATTTTACCTCTGTTCATTCATGTTTTTATTTCAAGGGCTCCAGAATTATTTTTGTATTTTCATTTTTATATATCTGACTAATTTCCTTTAGCATCTTATAAGGTAAGGCAGGTTGATATCTGTATAAACAACCATATGGATGAATATGATAAATGAGGTATTCTAGCTCATACACAGTTGTAGGATCAACATAGTGAAAAGAAACTGCAAGACAAGAAAACAACTAGGACCCTCTACAGGAGGAAAATAGTTATAATTCCAGTGCCAAATGGTTCCAGCACATAACCCTTGATTATGTGCTGTTCTGGTACAGACTTTTCTGGTGGCTCAGTGGTAAAGAATCCATCTGCCAAGGCAGGAGACACAGGTTCAGTCCCTGTGTTGGGAAGATACCCTAGAGAAGGAAATGGCAACCTACTCCAGTATTCTTGCCTGGGGAATTCCATGGACAGGAGCCTGGCAGGCTACAGTCCATGGGGCTGAAAAAGAGTCGGACATGACTGAGCAATCAAACAACAACAGTAACAACTGGTACACGGGGATGAAAAGTCCCTTTTCCAGTGGTATCTCTGGAATCTCCCGCTTCAACATTTAAAATTTCCACGTATCTCCGCAGTGCTAAACCTTTGATGGAGCAACTATGCGTATATTTGTCTGTTTTAAATGCCTCAACAAATCTCTTCAAGGCTTCTTTGCTCGGTACATACCCTGCTCCTCCACTCATGTAGCCTTGCTTTATATAACTTCCTGCAATTCTCACAGTGCCTAGTCTCATGCACCAGCAGACCCTTGATGCAATTGTCAAACAGGCTCGCTTTGATTTTCCAGTTTGAAGTGAGGAGGCCTGACTTTAGGGCTGATGTCCCTACTTTATTTGGGTCCATTTCAGATGCTGGTTCCCTTGTATCCTCATTTCACCCCATCCCCATTATTTTATGACAGAACTTCAGGCGTATCATAATACACATATCTGGAAGTTAGTGATGAAAGGGTTTGGAGATTTTCGAAGCCAACCCTTTCATTTTTCGATGGATGGGAAAAGTAAAACAGAAAGAGAGGTGGTGGCTTGGCTGAGGACACCAGAAATGATCCTGTTCTCCCAGCCCTAGTTCGCTGCTCTGAGCTCACACCACAGCGTTTGTCCATGTATGTGAGAGCCACTTGGTCCGCTCTCTGTGAATACCCATGAGCTCCCCCTTATCTTTAAACTTTGGAGAAGGCATAGACTTTGTTCATTTCAAAGGGAATTTCTGACATCAGTCATCCAATGGGAGAAGTGTTTGCCTCTAAAACCACACTATTATGAATCTTGTATTACTACTGCTGAGTCAATATGGAGCACCTTGGGAGAGTCAGGGGTCAAGCAAGAATGGGACTGGCATATATACACTATAGATGGGGAAACAGTGGAAACAGTGTCAGACTCTATCTCCAAAATCACAATAGATGCTGATTCCAGCCATGAAATTAAGACTCCTTGGAAGGAAAGTTATGACCAACCTAGATAGCATATTAAAGAGCAGAGACATTACTTTGCCAGCCAAGGTCCATCTAGTCAAGGCTATGGTTTTTCCAGTGGTCATGTATGGATGTGAGAGTTGGACTGTGAAGAAAGCTGATCACCGAAGAATTGATGCTTTTGAACTGTGGTGTTGGAGAAGACTCTTGAGAGTCCCTTGGACTGCAAGGAGATCCAACCAGTCCATTCTAAAGGAGATCAATCCTGGGTGTTCATTGGAAGGACTGATGCTAAAGCTGAAGCTCCAATACTTTGGCCACCTCATATGAAGTGTTGACTCACTGGAAAAGACTCTGATGCTGGGAGGGATTGGGTGCAGGAGGAGAAGGGGATGACAGAGTATGAGATGGCTGGATGGCATCACCGACTCGATGGACATGAGTTTGAGTTAACTCCAGGAGTTGGTGATGGACAGGGAGGCCTGGCATGCTGTGATTCATGGGGTCGCAAAGAGTCGGACACGACTGAGCGACTGAACTGACTGACTGACTGATTGATGCCTAAAAGAGATAACTAATGAAAACCTGGCCACAGGACTGGAAAAGGTCAGTTTTCATTCCAATCCCAAAGAAAAACAATGCTAAAGAATGCTCAAACTACTGCACAATTGCACTCATTGCAGATTCTAGTAAAGTAATGCTCAAAATTCTCCAAGCCAGGCTTCAACAATACATGAACCATGAACTTCCAGATGTTCAAGCTGGATTTAGAAAAGGCAGAGGAACTAGAGATCAAATTGCCAACATCTGATGGATCACTGAAAAAGCAAGGGAGTTCCAGAAAAACATCTATTTCTGCTTTATTGACTACGCCAAAGCTTTTGACTGTGTGGATCACAATAAACTGTGGAAAATTCTTCAAGAGATGGGAATACCTGACCACCTGATGCATCTCTTGAGAAATCTGTATGTAGGTCAAGAAGCAACAGTTAAAACTGGACATGGAATAACAGATTGGTTCCAAATAGGAAAAGGAGTACGTCAAGGCCGTATATTGTCACCCTGCTTATTTAACTTATATGCAGAGTACATCATGAGGAATGCTGGGCTGGAGGAAGCACAAGCTGGAATCAAGATTGCCGGGAGAAATATCAGTAACCTCAGATATTCAGATGACACCACCCTTATGGCAGAAAGTGAAGAAGAACTAAAAAGCCTCCTGAAAGTGAAAGAGGAGAGTAAAAAAGTTGGCTTAAAGCTCAACATTTAGAAAACAAAAATTGTGGCATCTGACCCCATCACTTCATGGCAAATAGATGGAGAAACAGGGGAAACAGTGGCAGACTTTATTTTTTTGGTCTCCAAAATCACTGCAGATGGTGTTTGCAGCCATGAAATTAAAAGACGTTTACTCCTTGGAAGGAAGTTATGACCAATCTAGACAGCATATTAAAAAGCAGAGACATTACTTTGCCAACAAAGGTCCATCTAGTCAAGGTTGTAGTTTTTCCTGTAGTCATATGGATGTGAGAGTTGGACTATAAAGAAAGCTGAGCGCCAAAGAATTGATGCTTTTGAATTGTAGTGTTAGAGAAGACTCTTCAGAGTCTCTTGGACTGCAAGGAGATCCAACGAGTCAATTCTAAAGGAAATCAGTCCTGAATACGCATTGGAAGGACTGATGTTGAAGATGGAACTCCAAAACTCTGGCCACCTGATGCGAAGAGCTGACTCATTGGAAAAGACCCTGATGCTGGAAAAAATTGAAGGCAGGAGGAGAAGGGGATGACAGAGGATGAGATGGTTGGATGGCATCACTTACTCAATGGACATGAGTTTGAGTAAACTCTGGGAGTTGGTGATGGACAGGGAGGCCTGGCGTGCTACAGTCTATGGAGACAAAAAGTGTTGGACATGACTGAGCAACTGAACTGAACTGAATGAAAACCCATGGGAACCCTACTCAATGCTCTGTGGTGTCTGAAATTGGATGCTGCTGTTGTTGTTTAGTTGCTAAGTTGTGTCTGACTCTTTTGTGACCCTATGGACTGTAGCCCGCCAGGCTCCTCTGCCTGTGGGATTTCCCAGGCAAGAACATCTTCCCAACCCAGGAATTGAACCTGAATCTCCTGCATCTCCTGCATTGGCAGGTAGATTCTTTACCACTGAGCCACCTGGGAAGCCCCAGACCTAAATGGAAAGGAAATCCAAAAAAGAGGAGCTATGTGTATACATATAGCTGATTTACTTTGTTGTATAGCAGAATCTAACACAACATTGTAAAGAAACTATATTCCCATAAAAATTAATTTAAAAAGAAAGAATAGCCAAGGGTCCTTTCCCATATTTCCCTAGGCCTGCACCTCACCTCAGGTTGCTGAGGTAGTCCTATTCCTAGAGTTCTGAAGGGGAAGATTTTATGCCCCGCTGTCAGCCCAGCAGCAGCACAGGACTCCACTACCTAGTCCCAGAGTCAAACTTGCCCGGGATCCCAACCATCTATTTGACAAAAAACTCCCACAGGTATGCAGTCAGAGCCTTTCATCATAACCTCTCAGCCCCACACCTTCTTCCTTAGCAGAAGGCAGAAGATGCAGAAACCTGGCTGTGCTGTTCAGGAAGAAAGAGTCAGGGATGCTAGTTGGCAGCTTAGAGCATCTGGAGTCAGAGTTCAGGGCCAGGGAAAATAGGAGTCTCAGGAAACTGCACCATGGAGACGCTGGGGGTTTCACTTGCAACATGTATGAACATGAGTGCATGTGCGTGTATATGCATGCAACAGAGCCTCTAATATTTTGTGTGCACATGTGTCTGTACTTTTATCTGTGTGTGAAGGATTGTGCATGTGTCCTTGTATGGGGGTGTATGTGTGTGTCTGTGATTAGGGTGAGATGAGGGGGCACTGGGGAAAGCTGTCAATTCAAATGTCATTGTAGGTAGAAAAGTATTAACGATAATGAGAAAAGAAATTCCTCTGAAAGTGATGGGGATGTGTGAAACAATGGGGTGTCAGAGGGGAAGGCAGATTCCTGATTTGGAGTCAATCAGCTCACACTCAGATAAACTGCAAACTCTTATTTTGACAACCCCTTAGGGTCATTGTGACAAACACTGACAAGGTCTGGCACACAGCTCAGGGATCCTCTGGTCTTGAGTGTGCTAGGAGGCTGGATGGGGAGCAAGAAGGATCACGGAAGGAAGAGAACCCTTTCCTCTCAGACCTGAAGGAGGAAAAACTCTATTCATTTAAAATGTTCAAATTTTATGAATATAAAAAAGAATGTATGTATATGGGTAACTGAATCATTTTACTATACAGCAGAAATTAACGCAATGTTGTAAATCAACTATATTTCAGTAAAAAAATAAAGGCAAAAGTTAAAATGCTCAAAATTCTTATACTAGGTGTCTCTTAATATTTCAGAAATTTAAACCCAACAACCCCCTAGGAGCAAACTGCAATCTGTTCCTTCTTCTAAAGGGTTTAAACTTGTAGCAGCTGTTGGTGGTGGTCCTTGATGTCTTGGCGAGCCTGCTGCTGCTGCTGCTGCTGCTAAGTCGCTTCAGTCGTGGCCGACTCTGTGCAACCCCAGACACGGCAGCCCACCAGCCTTCCCCGTCCCTGGGATTCTCCAGGCAAGACACTGGAGTGGGTTGCCATTTCCTTCTCCAATGCATGAAAGTGAAAAGTGAAAGTGAAGTCGCTCAGCCATGTCTGACTCTTCATGACCCTGTGGACTGCAGCCTACCAGGCTCCTTTGCCCATGGAATTTTCCAGGCAAGAGTACTGGAGTGGGGTGCCAGTGCCTTCTCCGCTTGGCGAGCCTACCCAGTGCAAAATGTATGAAACCCTAGGAACTCAGAGGCAGCCAGAAAGATAAAACCCTTTGGAGAGAAATAAAGTTCTTAACAATTCCTGCTAACTATGCTATGAAAGGGAGAACACTGTTTCAATTACCAAATGTCAGCTTTAATCCCCACTTATGAGCACTGGAAATAAAACGATGCAATAATTACACAATCTGCAGAAAAACTGACAAATATATTCCCAATACAAATGATTTATTGAAGCCATAGCCTGGCTTCACTCCTTAATGGAAGCTGTAAAAATGGTGCCCTGTCCTTCAATAATCACCATGATTTCTTACAAACCACTGATTAAGCAATAGATGAGGCAAGCATTTTGGAAATGCTAAAGTATCTCTGATTGTTGGAGCTCTCTCCAAAATGATTGTGTCTGCTTAGGTGGCCTATTAAGGAATTGTATGACGGTTTATCAGAAAGGACCTTTTACGACTGAGGCCATTTCAGAGATGAGAAGAGGTTACGTGTTAGGCAGAGGGCATCATGCATCATTCAGGAAACCCAGAAGCCCTGATTTCCAGTCCTTTCCACAATCCCCAACAGCCTCACCTATTAACAAGGCATAATCAAATGTGGGCCATTAACCTCTATTACTTCCCCCTTGAAAGCTAAGCTAATCAATATGTTACTGTCACCAACAAGGCAATAATTTGATAGCAGTTACTCTTGATCAGAAAATTAATGGATTGGGTAATATAGAAACAAATGTGCAAACCATTATACTCTTGGGCATAATATGGGTAGAAAAGGCCAGGTGAGAATCTGAGGGCCTGAGTGATGGCACGTATTCAGGAAGATGCTTGTGGTAGAAACAGTCCTTCTCTAGAGCCTGGGGTCATTCAAGCTCTTTGTATACCCCAAGAAATAAGAGGAAATTGCCAAGAGGTGCAGAAGATTATAAAATTAAGGCTTTAAGGAATGGAGATTGAGGAAGCAGGCAATAGAAATAGCAAAGCAATATGGAAAAGACGACTTGAACAATATGATGTTAAGATATAAGATAATATATTAATATATTATATAAAGTCATGAGAGTATATACATTAACTAACAACTTAGACTACAACATTTGCAAGTTATTTATGTTAATCCTAAACCATAATTTATGCTGCTCTATCTTTTGGCCTTTCCTGCTGGCTCAATGGTAAATAATCCACATGCTAATGAAGGAGGTTGGGGTTCAATTCCTGGATCAGAAAGATTCCCTGGAGAAGGAAATGGCTAGCCACTCCAGTATTCTTGCCTAGGAAATCTCATGGATAGAGAAGCCAGGAGGCCTATAATCCATGGGGTCACAAGAGTCAGACACAACTTAGAGACAACAATAATTTATCATTTAAGATAAATAACTGAAACTCCCTGAAGCAGAGATCATTGAACTATTTTGGAAGACAGAGTCTTTGAAAACTCAACGAAAGCTTTGAATTCACTCCTCAGGTAAGTTTACATCTATAAAGTGCCCCATATAATTTCAGAGTATTCAAAGACCCTTTTGAAAGTATATCATTGTATCTCAGGATACGGCTCCCTGTACTAGACTGAGAAGTTTTAACTAGTTATCTAAGTATATGCTTCCCCGGTGACTCAGCAGTAAACAATCCACCTGCAATGCAGGAGCCACAGGAGATTCAGGTTCAATCCCTGGATCGGGAAGATACCCTGAAGGAGGAAATGGCAACTCACTCCAGTGCTCTTTCATGGAGAATCCCATGGACAGAGGAGTCTGGTGGGCTACAGTCCATGGGGTCACAAACAGTTGGACACGACTGACCATGTACCCACCATCATAAGTATATACCCCAAACTCCTGAAGTCGCTTTACTCTTTGAGTTTCTCAAAACTCCTGTTCTGAACCCTTCTGGTGAGAAGCTTCATCCATATGAGATGAAACCTAATGTTTCTGTTCATCCTCCAAACTTTCAATGTATTGCACTGTATGCATTCTTAAACAATACCATGATCGTTCATCTCTCTGAACCAGGTGCTTCCCAAACACAGGCATCTCCTTTTACACGTAAGTCTCTTCAAGTACATATGTGTGCCTAGGGGTGAATATTTACATGATACAATATGCAAGGCATAATCTTTTTGATGATCAGTTTCTTTATAATTTGAAAATACCCGTCATATCTCAAAGTTGCTAAGAAATAAAATGCAACCACAGATGAGAATATTCTTTTAAAAATTTATAAAGAACCATAAAAATGTATGGCACTGTCATTATTAATGTCATTGTACTGTCACTATTTGCAAAACATAAATGCAATTTGCAAGCCTCAGTATCACCCAGGAAGTTAGTTTAAAATGTTTTATCTATCTGTAAAATAAATATGCTATAACTTTCCAATTATATTAGTCATATTGGCGATATTCTCTGCTCCAGAAGAAATTGGTCACAACCTAGATCTATCTTATGAGCTAATGAACGATTCCAGCCCCCACAGGGCTGATGTTTAATGGGTTTATGGTGGCTTGGCTGTATGGGTGTTAGATATATGTTCTGATCAGTTGGTGCCCCAGTTAAAGTAGTTATTAAATATTTTTAATATTCCTCCTGGCACCAGCTATATATGAAATACTGTGCTGAGAGCCACAGGAAAAAAAGAAAGACATAAAATATGGCCCATATTTCCCCCAAAGACAAAAACTTGGTTGCAGAGCTGTCTATTAATAACACGGGGTACATACATTTATTAAGGATTTCAGGCTTCCCAGGTGGCGCTAGTGGTAAAGAACCCACCTGCCAATGCAGGAGATGTAAGAGTTGCTGGTTCAATCTGAGTCGGGAAGATCCCCTGGGGAAGGGCATGGCAACCCACTCCAGTATTCTTGCCTGGAGAATCCCATGGACAGAGGAGTCTGGCAGGTTACAGTTCATAGAGTCACAAAGAGTCAGACACAACTGAAGCAACTTAACACACATGCATGCACATTAAGGAATTCAGGAGATTGGAAGAGGCAGTCACTTCTAGAAGGATTTGTGGGCAAGATCCACAGATAAGGTGGAATTGACAGTGATCCCAAGGAAGACCAACCCAATGCTAGGGGTCACCTGTCCGCTCCACAAAGATGCATGTAGGAACAGAGAAAAACCAGCCTGCCAGCATTAGAAAGGACAGGGAACGCAAGAGTCTCTGCATTTTATTTTACAGATAGCTTCTTTCTCCCTCTACTTCCAGGCTGAGATTTAATTACTTTTGAAGGGTAATTTGAAAAGTTCTTTAAGACCTCTAGCCATCAAGCGCCACAAGAAGGATAAGCGCTATGCCTACTGTATCTATTTTGGTGCGGGGTAATGCACCATTAGATTAGATCAACGTGGTGCTAATTTCACACTACCAATTTCTGTTCTATTAATTCTTTACTTAAATCTGCTAAGCACCTCTTCATTTGCCTCACCACTGTTATAATTTAATACGTACAACCAGAGTTGGTGTTTCATTGTTCCTTGAGTGAGTTAAAATCCAATATTTGTCAAATGAATCCATCTAAATGAAACCCCAGCAAGATTCTGCCTCCTGTTGCAGCCCCATGGGTGCTGGCTTCGGTTCCGCTCTCATGGAGCCTCGCTGCCTCACAACGCTGATTCCATTAGTGGGCAGAAGGCCACGGCTGCCTGGGGACCGACCTGCCCATGGCCCTGTGTCTGCCAGCCCTCACCTCCCTGCTCTCTACCTTGGTTGAAAGAATTAAACTTGGTGGGTAAAACATATTACTGTATGAATGTCAAGAGCCTGTCCCTTTGCCACCCATGAAGAAGAACCTGGCTTTGCTTTCCTGGATCAATAAGCGATAGTCTAGCTGAATTTTCACCAAATTGAAAAAGAAACATGAAAGAGAACAAAACAGACAAGGAAACAAGGAAGTTCCTAGGGCCTGAGTCACTAGAACAGGGGTTCCCACCCTCCAGGATCTAATGCCCGATGATCTGAGGTGGAGCTGACATAATAATAATAGAAATAAAGTGCACAGTAAATGCAATGCACTTAAATCACCCCCAAACCACCACTTCTACCCACTGTACTGTACATGGGCTTTGAAATTTTGGCTCTGTGAATTGAAGGTAATCCCTCATTGGCATATTCTCAAGACTGAAATCAAGATTTAAATTGCTTTTCAAGTATTATGAGATGCTAGACTGCAACTTCCTCGAATGAGATGCTGCAAAGAAGGTGGGAATTAGACTGACTGACAAAGCAGGCTCTTGGTGAAGCTGAAGATTCATGATTCATTTCCATTCCCTGTCTGAGAAGCAGAGCAGAGCAATATTAGGGCCTCACAGTTCCTCTTTACCAGCAGGATAAGGCTGGCCCAATCTTATACTCTTTGAAATGACCACTCTGTATGTTTATACAAACCCATCATCAGGTCAGAACTCAGGAGCTTCTGGAATCATCTCCTGATTTGATATGGCTTCCTATTTTTCCCTTTCATATCATCATCATTACTAGCCATTCCTAAGAAGTTGAAATCTTTACATCTGTCCCAACATATCCCTTCTGGAAACCTCTCCTGCACATTCATCATTCTTCCTTAAGGCCAGGCCCCTCCATGAGGCTGGCCCAGGTCACTTCAGTGTCAGTCATTTTTACTTTCTAAAAGCAGGACTTCCCCAGTTGTCAATTCATTGGAAAAGCATTACATGTGAAAGGCAGTAAGGAAAATATCTAGGGAGATGTAAAAGAAAAGGGTGTTTCAGGACTCCCCAGGTGGACCAGTGGCTCAGACTACATGCTCCTAATGCAGGAGGCTCGGGTTCAACCCCTGGTCAGGGAACTGGATCCCACATGCCACAAAGAAGAAGTCACATACTGCAGCTAAAGATCCTTCACACTGCAACTGAAAAAAAAAAGATTCCATGTGTTACATCAAAGACCCAGAGCAGCCAAATTAAAAAATACAAAGATAAGGGTGTTTCTGTTGGGAGTTCCAAAATACTATCAATAAAACATTGCAATTAATTGAATGTGATACTCACACAGGCCTCCCTACTCCTGGTTACTGTGGCCACTGGCCCCTTGAAGATGTCCGTGACCTCTTCCCTGGAACCTGTGAATATGTTATTTAACACAGCCAAGGAGAATGAAGATTGCTGATGGAATTGAGATTGCTGATCAACTGACCTTGGCATGGGGAGATGAAGCTGGATTATCCAGGCAGGTCCGGTGTAATCACACTGGTCTTTAGAAGTAGAAGAGGAAGACAGAAGAGAGACCCAGAGAGATGACAGCATGCATGCATGCGCGTGTGCTCATGTCCGACTCTGCCATCTCATGGACTGCAGTCCCCCAGGCTCCTCTGTTCATGGCATTATTCAGGCAAGAATACTGGAGTGAGTCCACGCTTTCTTCTCCAGTGATCTTTCCTACCCAGGGACCAAACCCACATCTCTTGAGTCTCCTGTATTGGCAAGTGGATTCTTTACCAGCTGAACCACCAGTGAAGCCCAATGACAGCATGGGAAGGACTTAGCTGTTGCTGGCTTTGAAGGAGCAAGGGGCCATGAGCCAAGGAAAGTAGGTGGCTTCTAGAAGCTGCAAAAGGCAAGGTGATAGATTCCTCAAAATCTACAGAAAGAAGGCAGCCATACAGGCACCTAGATTTTAGCCCATTGAGACCCTAGGGGCTTCCCTGGCAGCTCAGTGGTAAAAAAAAAAATCCACCTGTAGATGCAAGAGACATGGGTTCAATCCCTGGGTCAGGAAGATTCCCTGGAGAAGGAAATGACAACACACTCCAGTATTCGTGACTGGAAAATCCCAAGGGCAGAGGAGCCTGGCAGGCTACAGTCCATGGGGTCACAAAATAGTCAGTCATGACCAAGTGACTAAACAACACCACCACCCTAGGCTCCACTGTCCAGATTTACCAAAACACCAGCCCCAAACCATGTTCCTTATCATCAGCAACTTGGAACTAGAGGAAATTCTTGCTCACATTTTCACAGAAAACTTTGTTGTCCAAACGGGACAAGCAGAGCTTTGTGGGGTCAATAATACAGCACACTTGGGGTTTTTAAGGGCTCTGTTGGCCAGCCTGAGAAACTAATTGCTGCTGTTTTTTCGAGGAAAATAAACTCTCGTGCCAAACATTCAACTTTCTAATGAATGTTTGGAACTCCTCACATGGGTGAGTTGGGTACTGCCTGTGATTTGTGCTGATGGTTAAATGAGAACTATCAGTTTGGACTCCAGCTATGCAGGAGGCCAAATCATTATTCATTTTCAAAAGTTTAATCCTGGCTTGTGATCTGGTACAGAAAAACCATCTGCCTTAGCAGAGGCTTGTGCACTACATGAGCCTTTCGCGGAGACAAGACATTTCCTCAAAAAAAGAGGAAAGTGCCTCCTGTCACTGACTTAGATGTCAATGCATCACATAACCTGAAAGATAGACTTGTGGCTGAGGCTGTTTGCAAAAGAGCACATTGAACCACTCCTGTTCTTTAGAATTATGTGAGCTAGAATGTAAATCTAGACTTGTATTTCAACAGACAACAGGAATTGGTATAATAGGACACATGCTATATATTGATGATATTCTGTGTTCAAATCATATGGTAGATGTTAAAAAACATTTTATTATCCTCTTTTCTAAGTAGCATGAATTTATATCTCAGTTTTCCTTAGCCAGTCTCAACTTTGCTGAGTGTCTGCTTGCAATGCAGGAGACCCAGGTTCGATCCCTGGGTTAGGAAGATCTTCTGGAGAAGGAAACAGCAACCCACTCCAGGACTCTTGCCTGGAGAATACCACAGACGGAGGAAACTGGTAGCCTACAGTCCATGGGGTCACAAAGAGTCAGACACGACTGAGCGACTTCACTTTCACTTTTCTTAATTATTAATGATTTTCCCTTTCACTCTAAAACTGTGCTCCTTTAATGACAAATTACATGGTCACTGTTCATATAAAAGGTAATCACAGTTGTATAGAACAGTCTTTGGGACTCTGTGGGAGAGGGTGAGGGTGGGATGATTTGGGAGAATGGCATTGAAACACGTATGTTGTCATATGTGAAACGAATCACTAGTTCAGGGTCAATGCATGTTATAGGATGCTCGGGGCTGGCGTGCGGGGGTGACTCAGAGGGAGGATAAAGGGAGGAGGGAGGTGGGAGGGGGGTTCAGGAGGGGGAACTTATGTAAACCCGGGGCGAATTCATGTCAATATATGGCAAAACCAACCAATATAATATTGTAAAATAATTTGCCTCCAATAAAAAATAAATTAATTACTTAAAAAAAATAAAAATATTAAAAAAAAAAAGGCAATCACAGTTTTCTCATGTGTTTTCTTGAGTACAATTCTTCACAGTTTCTCCTGCATGCATCAGAGTTGACTTCATGATGGAAGAACACTAAGAGAAGCAATAGAGTTTTAACAGAGAAACAGATGATTTTGTGAATATATTTTAAAAAACATATATATATATATATATAAACTAGTTATACAATGCAACAAGTAACATAACTATGCCTGGCTGTATATATACATGATATGTGTATAATAAAAAAAAGACACTCCCCAGTCGTTGCATTCCTAAACCCCAGTCCTAAGCCATTATGAGTCTTATCACCAGCAATTTGGAGCTAGAGAAAATTCTTGCTCACTATTAGCAGAAAAGTAAGCTTATTTTCCCAGAAAACACAGTGCTGTCCAAGCTGGTAGAGCTCTTTGGAGTCAAGAATACAAATATGACATATATATAATTATATCATTAAATGTGTATAAAATAATGATGCAGCAATGGCATATATTATATATATATATACACACACACACATATATAAAACCTATGTTATATACATATATAAAACCTGTAAGATATATAAAACCTGTAAGATATATATATATATATATAAACTTGTAAGTTATGACAAAGTATGACTGAATGGCAAAACTGAAAGGTTTTGGTAAGAATGACAAGACTGTCAGCTCTATTTCTATTCAACATTACACTGGAGGTCTAGCTAAGATTATTAGGCAAAATATAGTAATAAAAGGCATCAGTATTAGAAAAGAAGTAAGACTATCTCTTTTTGTAGATTACATGATTTGGTATATAGAAAATCCTAAAGAATTCACAAAAGCAAAAGACTACTACAGCTAATAAATGAGTTTGACAAGGTTACAAAATACAAGATCAATGTTCAAAATCAATTGCATTTCTATTCACTAGCTATGAACAATCTAAAAAAGAAATGAAGAAAATTCCATTTACAATAGCATCAAAAAATACTTAAAAATAAATTTAACCAGAAAGTGAAAATTTTTCACACTGAAAAGTACACAATTAAAGAAATTTAGGAACATAAATAAAAAACATCCCATGTTCATAGATTAGAAGACAATATCACTAAAATAGCAGTACCTTAAAATTGATCTACAGATTCAACACAACACTTATCAAAATCTCATTTGCTTACTTGAGAAATTAACAAGTTCATCTTAAAATTCATATAGAAACGCAAGGGATCTAGAATAGCCAGAACGATCTTAAAAAAGAACAAATTCAGAAGACTCACACATTTCAATTTCAAAAATTATGACAAAGCTACAGTAATCAACACTGCTTCATACTGGCATAATGATGGGCAGATAAATTAATGAAATAGAATTCATAATCAAGAAATAAATGCAGACATTTATGGACAGTTGATTTTCAACCACTGCCAAGATTATTCAATGGGAAAAAGATTTTCTCATAAACAGTGATAAGACAACTGAATATTCTTATACAAAAAATGAAATTGGAACCTAACCTCATACTATATACAAAAATTATATACAAATTATCTTAGAAATACATCAAAATGAATCAAAGATCAAAATATAAGAGTTAAAACTATGAAACAGGGAAAATCATAGAAATCTTTGTAATCTCAGATTAGACAATGTTTCTTAGACATGATATGTGAAACACAAGCAACAAAAGAAAAAAATGATAGAATAATGCCAATGAAATTAAAAACTTTTATGCTCAAAGGAAACAGAGGACAAACAATAGAATGGGAAAGGCTAGAGATCTCTTCAAGAAAATTACACATACCAAGGGAACACTTCATGCATAGATGGGCACAATAAAGGACAAAAACAGTATGGACCTAACAGAAGCAGAAGATATTAAAAAGAAGTGGCAAGAATACACAGAAGAATGACACAAAAGAGTTCTTTTAAGATAAAGAACTTCTTTAAGATTATTTAAGACATCTAACTATCTTCAAGATAAAGACACAGATAACCACAATGGTGTGATCACTCACTTATATGCAGAGTACATCATGAGGAACGCTGGGCTGGAAGAAGTTGGAATCAAGATTGCCGGAAGAAATATCAATAACCTCAGATATGCAGATGACACCACCCTTATGGCAGAAAGTAAAGAGGAACTCAAAAGCCTCTTGATGAAAGTGAAAGAGGAGAGTAAAAAGGTTGGCTTGAAGCTCAACATTCAGAAAACAAAGATCATGACATCTGGTCCCATCACTTCATGGGAAATGGATGGGGAAACAGTAGAAACAGTGTCAGACTTTATTTTGGGGGGCTCCAAAATCACTGCAGAAGCTGATTGCAGCCATGAAATTAAAAGATGCTTACTCCTTGGAAGGAAAGTTATGACCAACCTAGATAGTATATTAAAAAGCAGAGACATTACTTTGCCAACAAAGGTCCATCTAGTCAAGGCTATGGTTTTTCCCGTGGTCATGTATGGATGTGAGAGTTGGACTGTGAAGAAAGCTGATCACCAAAGAATTGGCGTTTTTGAACTTTGGTGCTAGAGAAGACTCTTGAGAGTCCCTTGGACTTCAAGGAGATCCAACCAGTCCATTCTAAAGGTGATCAGTCCTGGGTGTTCATTGGAAGGACTGATGCTAAAGCTGAAACTCCAATACTTTGGCCACCTCATACGACGAGTTGACTCACTGGAAAAGACTCTGATGCTGGGAGTGATTGGGGGCGGGAGGAGACGGGCACGACAGCAAATGAGATGGCTGGATGGCATCACCAACTCGATGGACATGAGTTTGAGTGAACTCTGGGAGTTGGTGATGGACAGGGAGGCCTGGCATGCTGTGATTCATGGGGTCGCAAAGAGTTGGACATGACTGAGTGACTGAACTGAACTGAGGGCCAGACATCATGGAGCACAAAGTCAAGTGGGCCTTAGGAAGCATCATTACAAACAAAACTAGTGGAGGTGATGGAATTCCAGTTGAGCTATTTCAAACCCTAAAAGATGTTGCTGTTAAAGTGTTGCACTCAATATACCAGCAAATTTGGATATTCAGCAGTGGCCACAAGACTGGAAAGGTCAGTTTTCATTCCAATCCTAAAGAAAGGCAATGCCAAAGAATGTTCAAACTACTGCACAGCTTCACTCACTTCACATTCTAGCAAAGTAATGCTCAAAATTCTCCAAGCTAGGCTTCAACAGTATGTGAACTTAGAAATTCCAGATGTTCACGCTGGATTTAGAAAAGGCGGAGGAACCAGAGATGAAATTTCCAACATCTGTTGTATCCTAGGAAAGGCAAGATAATTCCAGAAAAACATCTACTTCTGTTTCACTGACTTTGCTAAAGCCTTTGACTGTGTGGACCACCACAAACTGTGGAAAATTCTTAAAGAAATGGGCACACCAGACCACCTTACCTGCCTCCTGAGAAACTTGTATGCAGGTCAAGAAGCAACAGTTAGAAATGGACATGGAGAAATGGACTGGTTCAAAATTGGGAAAGGAGTACATCAAGACTATATATTATCACCCTGCTTATTTAATTTATATGCAGAGTACATCATGCAAAATGCCGGGCTCAGGCTGGAATCAAGATTGCCAGGAAAAATATCAATAACCTCAGATATGCAGATGACACCACTCTTATGGCAGAAAGTGAAAAGGAACTAAACAGCCTCTTATGAAAGTGAAAGAGAAGAGTGAAAAAGTTGGCTTAAAGCTCAACATTCAAAAAACGAAGATCGTGGCATCTGGTCCCATCACTTCATGGCAAATAGATGGGGAAACAATGGAAACAGTGACAGTCTATTTTTTTGGGCTCCAAAACCACTTCAGATGGTGACTGTAGACAAGAAATTTAAAAAATGCCTGCTCATTGGAAGGAAAGCTATGACAAATCTAAACAGTGCATTAAAAAACAGAGACATTACTTTACCAACAAAGGTCCATATAGTCAAAGCTATGATTTTTCCAGTAGTCATGAATGGATGTGAGAGTTGGACCATAAAGAAAGCTGAACGCTGAAGAATTGAGGCTTTTGAACCGTGGTGTTGGAGAAGACTCTTGAGAGTCCCTTGGACTGCAAGGAGATCCAACCAGTCAATTCTAAAGGAAATCAGTCCTGAATGTTCATTGGAAGGACTGATGTTGAAACTGAAACTCCAATACTTTGGCCACCTGAAGCGAAGAGCTGACTCATTGGAAAAGACCCTGATGGTGGAACAGACTGAAGGCAGGAGGAGAAGGGGTCGACAGATGAGATGGTTGGATGGCATCACCGACTCAATGGACATGAGTTTGAGCAAGCTCCAGGAGATGGTGAATTACAGGGAAGCTTGGTGTACTGCAGTCCATGGGATCACAAAAAGGCCGAAGCGACTGAGTGACTGAACAACTACAAAGATGTTCAAAGGACACTATTAAGAAAATTTTTTACAATCCCATGTAATAGAAGAAAATAACTGTAAATCACATAACAGATGAAGGTCTGGTATACAGAAAATATGAAGAAACATTATGATTCATCAATAAAAAAGAAATAATCTAATTACCAATTGGGCAAATTATTTGAATAGACATTTTTCTGAAGCCATTCTATGGCTAATAAGCACATAAAAAAAAACACTGAATTATCATACAATGCAGCAATTCCTCTTCTGGGTATATATCCAAGAAAATTGAAAGCAAAAACGTCCTTGCAAAAACTTGTGCATTAAACTTCATATCAGGGAGAATGGCATTGAAACGTATATTATCATATGGGAAACGAATCGCCAGTCCAGGTTCGATGCATGATACAGGATGCTCGGGGCTGGTGCACTGGGATGACCCAGAGGGATGATATGGGTAGGGAGGTGGGAGGGGGGTTCAAGATGGGGAACATATGTACACCCGGGGCAGATTCATGTCAATGTATGGCAAAACCAATACAATATTGTAAAGTAATTAGTCTCCAATTAAAATTAATTAAAAAAAATAAAATTCATATCAGCACCATTCACAATAACAAAGAAAACACCCATCAGTGAGTGCATAAACAAGAGATGGTGTATTCATTCAATGGAATTTTATTCAGCCCTAAAAAGGAATGAAGAACTGATACACGCTACACCATAAATGAACTTGGAAAACATTATGCTTAGTGAAAGATGCCAGTCACAAAAGTTTACATACTGTATGATTCCACTTATAGGAAACGTCCAGAATAGGCAGTCTGAAGAGACAGAGAATAGTCTGGTTGCAGTCAGAGGCTATAGGGTAGGAAAGAATAAGGAGTGACTGCTAGTAGTTGCAGGGTTTCTTTTGGGTGATGAAATATTCTGGAATCAGATAGTGATGAAGGTGTTCAACTCTGAAAGACACTAAACCACAGAAATGTGCACTTAAAAAGGATGAATTTTATGATTTATGAATTCTATCTCAATTTTTTTTCAAAGAAAAGAAAGAGGAAGAATAGTAACATCTCTCTCAAAATGTTACCATGAGGATTAAAGATAAAGACACATAAAGCAATTAGCGTAGTGCCAGCCTGGACGACGATGATGGTGGCGATGATTATGGTGGTGGTGGTGATGATGATTGTGCTATCATCTTGAAGAGTATCTTGTGCTCTCAGGTTTAAGGCCTAAATTTAAACCCCAAGAGTCGCCGATCTGCACCCTGCTTTATTTTTTTCCTCCTCCTCTTCCTTCCCATGTTCCCACCCCACTATTTCCAGATTTCCTAGATCTGGTCCTGGTTCCAAACACTTCTATTCAACTCACTCCAAATACCTGTATCTGACCTTCAAATAATCTCCTCCAGCCTTTTCTCCTGCTTGACTGCCAGAGTTAGAATATGTCAAAATCATCCCAAGTAGCCTGCATCTTTCTATACAGCATGAGCGCAGAGACTGGTTCAACACACACCCACATAACAAGACAGAAACTTCAGTGGGCCGTGTGAAAAGAGGGGATAATTTTGGAAACTAGGAGCCTGTGTCATCCCTTTAATGAAATAATAACAGATTTTTTGATTTGCACCCATTTGCAATGTTACTGCTCACAGACAAGCTTCTCAGAGAAGGTGATTCATCAGTCAGCCATCCCATTACGAGCCGCGGAGAAACAAATCACCATGCTGCACACATCATAAAAATGGAAATCAAGGAGGCTGTTCATTAATGCAGATTAGTTTTAAGCTTGGCATAGCTTTGCTCTGCTGAGATTAATACACACACAAGAAATTCTCAGTAGGCCTTGAGTCCTTGGTAATATATAGTCCTTATTACTTTGCTGACTAATGAACCTTCAAGCTCAGAAGGAGGAACTTCTGATCATGCATGTTCTCTGCAGATGGACGAGGGATCAGAGCAGCCTGGAGCAGGCTTCCCCATCAGACCCTCTGCCCTCGGCCACAGCAACTCTGGTCCATCTCTGCCATCCCTGCGCTGGTTTGCCCTTGCCAAAACAAAAGAATTACCCTCTGTTCAAGGTCTCTTCAGCTACTTTTCAATCAAGCAGCTGAGCTCTAAGTAATCTGATGAGCTTATGAACAAAAGAGTTAATGGCAAAAGATGGTGCAGTACGTTGCCCCACAATATCAGGACAGAAATATAGAGAGCCTCTATCTGAGAGGCTCGTAATCTGAGAGGATCAAAATCTCATAATCTGAGAGGTTGACTAATGCGAGAATTTCAGGTTTTGAGAAAAATCTATGGAGAATTTTTTTTTCTTTCTTGGTTAATGGGAGGAGCTTTTCAAATACTTCACATCACACCATGCAGGCCACTGCCTACTGCAATCAGATTAAAGCTGGTTTTGATGTCTAACCTAATGCAAGAGAATAGACCAGCTCGGAATAGGCATGGCTGGCTCTCTTATTTCTTTCCTCCACTCTTTTTTTCCTTTTTCCTCCATTTTTTTTTCTTTTCCTCCTGTCTCTCTGCCTCATATTTGGTCACAATTCCTTTTTTCATGTGTCACTGTACTCATGCTTTCTCCCATACAATTTGCATAATAAAAATAGAAACATTGGGACTTCCCCAGCAGCCCAGTGGTTAAGATTTCACCTCCCAATGCAGGGAGTATGGGTTTGATACCTGGTCAGGGAGTTAAGATTTACATGCCTCAAGGCCAAAAAACCAAAACAGAAGCAATATTGTATCAAATTCAGTAAAGACTAAAAATGATCCAACCAAAAATATACAAACTTTGTTCAGAACAAGATGTATTCCTTTAATGACAACAATCACAACAAAAAGGGCAATCATTTGTGGGTGTTTCTTAAATAGCAAGCCCTAAAACTGCAATTATCAGATATTTTTGAATGTGCCATTTGAGTAAGTGATTTTTAAATATCCCACCAGTATATGTGTATGATTATTTATAAACTGTGTACATGTATGACTACTATTATACTATATAAAGTACAGTATAAAACATTTTTTAAAATTTAAAGATAAAATTAAAATAGGGTCAACTAACTTTTTCTTAAAGCACCAGATACACATTAGGCTTTGCATGCCATATGGTCTTGTTTGCAACTACTTAACTCTGCCATTGGCAATATTTAAACAAACAGGCACAGCTATATTCAAATAAGATTTTCTTTACAAAGAGAAGTGGTGGGCTGGATTCAGCCATGGGCCATATTTTGCCAACCCCTAAATGGAAACATAAATAATAGAAAAACTCCAATTATGTTTTCTCCTACCCACTTGGAGGCCAGTGCCCAAGAATAAGAGAAAGAGTATTATTAGACTTTTCTTAACTCACCAATTTCTGATTACTACTGCAGAATATAATTTGCTTTGTTATTTCTATACACAAAGACAAAGAGTACGAAGCATAGCTAGAATGAGATACAAATGCTAGGCTCTAGGTTGAGCTCATTTTTAGATATATAATTTGTTCCACAAATCATATTTCTCACCAACTCTGCAGTTCAAATTCATGCTTCAACAAAATGTCAAATTACTATGTGTCTTAGACCTTGGAGATTCCTGGCACATAATCGAAGACATAGATGTCAGACAGAAAATCCCAAGGGACTGTTAAGCAATGAAGAATAAAACCCCAAGTAAAAGCATAAGATGTATGTGTTAAGCTGAGTAAACAAATCTTGCCATCTCGATCTTTAAAAATCTTATTGCTGTTCACGTTGTTGCACGGCAGAAACCAACACAACGTTGTAAAGCAATTATCCTCCAATTTAAAACAAAGACACATGTAGATTTCAAACCATGAAAAAAAATGTTACTGCTGATGCTATTGTGTTCAATCCATTAATCTGTAAACAGAGATCTTGGAAATTTTGGACAAATTATTGAAGTCATATGTATTAAATCCAACTGAAACTGGAAAAAGAAGACTGATCAATGTAACCATTTTTTAATATCAGGCCAGATTCACTGATAATTTTTTTTTATCTTGCTTCACTGGTGCAGAAAATCTTAACACTGCACTGGCATGTTTAGAATGTCAGTGCAATCAACCCTCTCAACACGGAGCCCTCTCTATGATGCTCTTATAATAACTTCACCAAACAAAATGGAAATGTTACTTTAATCATTTTAGTCAAATTGAATGTGTCAAGGAGAAATACGATGAATAGAGGCAACACTAATTCAAAAACATGTCTTCAGTCCCAACAATCCTGAGTGAAGCAGAGAAGAGATTGCATGCCTTGAGAAGAAGATGCTAGCAATTAGGAAAGCTTGGTTCTAATGCAGTTCAAATGCAATCCATTTCAATGCTCTGAGCTTCACTCTTCTTATTAATATGATAATAATACATGACTTGGGAGATTAAAATTAAATCACACGTATGAAAGTGCCTAACAGAAGGCCGAGCATACAACAGGTGTTCAATGAATAACTTGAGTTTTTTTCTCCTTATTCCTCCTTTATGTATCAATACTATCATCTCTAAAACAAACACATACACACAGACACATATATAAATCAAATTAAAATGATAATTAACAATATTCAAGATATAACTGATGAAGAAAAAAATGCCTTGAAAATGAACATTTTTCAGCTCATGTAAAATATAGGTACAATTGAAAATTAATCCACATTATCTTAATATATGCTACCTCCAGTACTCTTGCCTGGAATATCCCATGGACAGAGGAGCCGGGTAGGCTGCAGTCCATGGGGTTGCAAAGAATCGGACATGACTGAGCAACTTCACTTTCACTTTTCACTTTCATGCATTGGAGACGGAAACAGCAACCCACTCCAGTGTTCTTGCCTGGAGAATCCCAGGGACGGTGGAGCTTGGTGGGCTGCCATCTATGGGGTCACACAGAGTCGGACACGACTGAAGCGACTTAGCAGCAGCAGCAGCATCAGTTCAGTTCAGTTCAGCCGCTCAGTCGTGTCCGACTCTTTGCGACCCCATGAATCACAGCACACCAGGCCTTCCTGTCCAACACCAACTCCCGGAGTTCACTTAAACTCATGTCCATCGAGTCGGTGATGCCATCCAGCCATCTCATTCTCTGTCGTCCCCTTCTCCCGCCCTCAATCCTTCCCAGCATCAGAGTCTTTTCCAGTGAGTCAACTCGTCACATGACCTCCTAAAACCCCACAGAGGATATCTTTTGCTCACCAAAAGGAAAAGAAATCCTCTACATCTCCTTTTCAAAAATACTGCCCCATACCACAGGAAGGGAGGTCTGAGAGGGAGGGGATATATTATATGTGTCGTGCATGTGCACTAGTCGTTCAGTCATTTCCGACTCTGCAACCCCATGGTCTGTAGCCCACCAGGTTCCTCTGTCCACGGGGCTTTTTCCAAGCAAGATTGCCATTTCCTTCTCCAGGATATCTTCCCACCCCAAGGATCATATTTGTGTCTCTTGTGTCTCCTGCACTGCAGGCAGATTCTTTACCACTGCACCACCTGGCAAGCCCCAGGGTAGTGACACTAGTTCTGAATGCCTTCCTGTGAGCCTGGCACTCAGAGCCACTATACATATAGCTGATTTACTTTGTTGTGCAGCAGAAACTAACACAACATTGTAAAGAAACCATACTCCAATAAAAAATAAAATAATATTAATATATTGCCTCAGCTTGAGGCTAAAAATCCCTCCTCTGAACAGGTATGTTCCATGGCTATGAGCACAGACTCTTCCTTGTGTCATTTTAGACACCACACAAGGAGAATATTATGCCCAAAGACCACTTTTCTGTAGGCATATCAACACCAGTCCTGACATACTCAATCCAAACTCAAGTTGAAAAAATAAAGCAGGTGAGCAAGCCCCTTTCCTTCTCCAATATTCCAGGTATCAGCACAGGCCTCCAAAACTTTTACATGTTTTAGCTGGAAGTTGTTCTAGGTGGTAATCCATCAGGAAGGCCAGACAGCTGTGTCTTCAAAACCGACTACTATATATAACCTAAAATCTTATCATTACTGTGTTAATCATGGACAAACTCATCAAATATTTCTGGCTTTCCACCCTTCGAGGCACATACAGGATTGTACTGCTTACTCCGTCTCTTTATGGTTGGATATGGCCACATGACAGCCTCTAACCAACAAGGAGCCCCTGAAAGTCTCAGGTACTCCTAAGACCAGAGGATTTAAATGCCAGTCAGATGCTTCCAGGGCTCTTTTTCACCAAATATGGCTGCTGCTCTGCCAACCAAGGTCAAGATACAGAAGCAGAGCCCCCTAACCACTTCATGAGAGACATGATTTAGAGATCACTTGTTAATGGGAGTCTGACAGTTACTCCAACATTGAGTTTCCCTTAAAGGCAGTTTCTAACTCAACTGTTACCATTAATTAATATATAACCAATTAACAAATTAACTATGGAAAGAGCATATTTTTAAAGAAATGAAACATAGATAAAAGCAAAATCATTAACACTCAGTATTCTAGGAAAGCAGGCTAGAGTGAGACAGTGTTGGTAATTCCTCCGAGCATATAATGGCCTGAGTGCTATAATATAGCTACAGTTAATAATTAGTATCATTATAATTGCAAATATTTAATGAGAACTTACAAAATATTAACCACTGTGCTAAATGATTTAAAACAAAAATATCTCATTCAATCCTTATAATGACCTTATGAGTGAAAAAGCTATCCCAGTTTTACATGAAAGTGAAATTCTCCTAGTCATGTCTGACTCTATGCAACCAGAATACTCCAGGCCAGAACACTGGAGTGAGTAGCTGTTCCCTTCTCCAAGGGATCTTCCCAACCCAGATATCATAAGCAGGTCTCCCGCAATGCAGGTGGATTCTTTACCAGTTGAGCCACCACGGAAGCCCAAGAATACTGGAATGGGTAGCTTTCCCTTTGCCAGTGGATCTTCCCAACCCAGGGGTCTTGAATCAGGGTTTCTTGCATTGCAGGAGATTCTTTACCAGCTGAGCTACCAGGGAAGCCCCAATTTTACATGGGGAATGAAGAAAGCAACAAAAAGATAAGTTACTTACAAATCTGCCTAAAACCAAACTAGTCTCTCAACAGAAATGGTAATAGATGTGACGAGACAGATGATAGATAAACCAGAAGGAAGGAAGGGAGAGAGGGAGGGAGGAAGATACAATGATCGATTGGAAAGCATATGAATCGCCCCTTACTTAGCAATAGTCAATATTTGCATTCCAATTCTTGCCAAAGAACATAACTGCAAATTCTCTATTCTCTGATCCTTAACTCAGTGATAAGAAATCAATTTTCCTGGGAGACTGCCTGCAGAATATGCACTCTACTCCTTCTTTGAGATCAATAGCTCTTAATGATTGAGATGCAGGCATAGACCCTTTTATAAATCTTATGAAACCTATGGACCCTTTCCTAGAAAAATATAAATACACAAAATTTTAGAGGATTCATAAATAGTCCTTCAAGTCTCATTATGGATTCCTGAGGGAACACTGGTTACTAAATGCCTTTTTCCAGTGACTATACTTGCACCACTGGACTTCGCCTCTGTAAGCACACATTCCCAGTCACGTGCTGGGTCCTTGTCCGGTTCCTGCAGGGCTGAAGTTTGATGGAAACAAGCACACTGATACCTGCATCTTGCAGAAGCTGTGGGTTACTTAGATCCAGATGATGCATTCTCCCCAAAGTGTGTAAGGAGATACAGACAGGAGGATATCTGGTGAGTGTGGTCTCCCAGCTCAGGTTGATGGTGGTGATTCCTGCCTTGCAGGGTGAAGTCCAGGCAGGCCAGAGAACACCGTGCTAAACCTCTTGTGCCCCAAGCATGCTATCTCGAAATATCAGCATAATTACTACATACGGTTGCAAAACCAACTCACTACACTTCACCACCTTAGAATGCTGTCCTTTCAGAGGTCAAATTACTTCCTGGCTTTGACTTCGCCACCCTGCTCCTCAGTCTAATCTTTCTCGTATTCAATGTTATCAAGTCTAGACACAAAGAAGGTGGGTCCTTCCCCAGCTGCTGGGAGAGGAAATTCCTCCTTCAAGAAGATGAGTGTCCGTGGAACATGAAGTGAACAACTGCTCTCTCATTGTTTATAAAAACAATGGAAAGAATACCAAAATGCTAATAATAATTATCTCTAGAGGATGAGACTGACCACGAGAATTTTATTATAGCATTCGTTGTTGATTCAAATTTTCTACATTCACCTACATTTTATAATGTTTATAATCAGAAAAAAAGTAAATTGATGCTTTAAAAAAGTATGTGAGAACTATCAGGTCTTTTTAGTGTCTCTAAATAACTGTACTGGCTCTTATGATCAGAGCAGACAAGGGAATGGACACTTACATTCTAACAACTTTTATGTTCTTTATTTCATTTAATCTTTACAACAGGCCTACAATATAGGTGTTATCCACATTTTTTAACTGAGAGGGAAAAAACTGAGATTTATGTAGGTTTCAGAAGTTAACTCACAATCACATGGCTAGAAAGTGGTAGAGCTCTGTCTGACTTCCACAACCTGGACACATTCTACTGTTTCTCCACTGGCAGAAAGAGCCAAACGATGAAATCATTAAAGTGATATTTTACCTTCCAAGTCTCAGAAATGACTGGGGAAGAAAACGTCTATGTTTTGCAGACTGTGCCTGTGCTAAGGAAGAAAGTAAAGTTTCTCTCTCTGATAAGCCAAGGCTGCCAACACCCTGGACACAGGACTTCTCTCTACAAAGAACAGCAAAGTTCCAGAACTTGGGAAAGTATGGGAGCTGAGTTCAGTAATCAAGTAATGAGCCTTAACGAGAAAATAAGGTCACTGCCTGAAGGGGCACAGAAGACCACGAGATGGCAGGGGCTGCTCCAGAACACAGGCTCTCACGCAGTCCTGCCCAGCTTTCTATTCCTTCCCCAAAGATTCCTGGAGAAATGCAACGTTCCTCCTCATTGCCGGGCGGTGCCCGGTGCCAAGAGCGAAGCAGTACCTGGCTGGAATTCACATCAGATGGCTGCACGGCTGGCACTGTGGCCTGGAGACTGATATTTCTGAGGCCAAGGCTGCTGTTCCACTCCAGCTCTCTTTCTGTAAAAAGAAACTGCACAATTTCCAGAGTCTGCACTGCTCATCTCTACCAGCTGTCTCACACAGGCCAGTGTTGGACTCAAGCGCAGCTTCACGGAGCCTGAGAGCATGCCAGAAGAATGACTTTTGATGGATCATCTTTGACGGCTGTGCCTTTAAAATAATAAGACTTTTGGAAACATTCTGCATTCATCAGAGTGTCACTGATTCTAAAAGAATGCCAAAAACTTCTCATCCTTCCCAAACCCACTGTGTGACAATAAAGAAACAGAAAAGGAAATCAGCTCGTGGCGGCACCAGGTACAGGAAAGAGTGGACCACTGACAGATCAGAAATGTTCACAGCCTTCCAGAATTTACAAAGGGGATGGGATCGTACTTGTCAATAAATAGAGAGAGGAAGGTACAGCCCAGCATATACTGAGGAGGAAAGTCTGTGGTGGTGGGAGGTGATCTTTCCTGTAGATCTATAGGTTTTTCATGACTTTATTACTTTCCTATTGCTGCTGTTAACAAATTACCACAAACCCGACAGCTTAAAGATTCTCCAAAGAAGACATAAAGATGGCTAACAAACACATGAAAAAATGCTCAACATCCCTCATAATCAGAGAGATGCAAATCAAAACCACAATCAGATACCATTTCACACCAGTCAGAATGGTTGCTATCCAAAAGTCTACATGCAATAAATGCTGGAGAGGATGTGGAGAGAAAGGAACCCTCTTACACTGTTGGTGGGAATGCAAACTAGTACAGCCACTATGGAGAACAGTATGGAGATTCCTCAAAAAATTGGAAATAGAACTGCCATATGATCCAGCAATCGCACTCCTGGGCATACACACCGAGGAAACCAGAATTGAAAGAGACACGTGTACTCCAATGTTCATTGCAGCACTGTTTATAATAGCCAGGACATGGAAGCAACCTAGATGTCCATCTGCAGACGAATGGATAAGAAAGCTTTGGTACATATACACAATGGAGTATTATTCAGCCATTAAAAAGAATACATTTGAATCAGTTCTAATGAGGTGGATGAAACTGGAGCCTATTATACAGAGTGAAGTAAGACAGAAAGAAAAACACCAATACAGCATACTAACACATATATATGGAATTTAGAAAGATGCAAATGATAACCCTGTATACGAGACAGCAAAAGAGACACAGATGTATAGAACAGTCTTTGGGACTCTATGGGAGAGGGTGAAGGTGGGATGATTTGGGAGAATGGCATTGAAACACGTATGTTGTCATATGTGAAACGAATCACTAGTTCAGGGTCAATGCATGTTATAGGATGCTTGGGGCTGGCATGCGGGGATGACCCAGAGGGAGGATAAAGGGAGGAGGGAGGTGGGAGGGGGGTTCAGGAGGGGGAACTTATGTAAACCCGGGGCAAATTCATATCAATGTATGGCAAAACCAACCAATATAATAATGTAAAATAATTTGCCTCCAATAAAAAATAAATTAATTACCTAAAAAAAAAAGATACCAATTTACTATCTTAATAATGTTGGCACTCAGAAGTCTGAAATGGGTTTAATGGAGCTAAAATCAAAGACTGTGTTCCTCCTGGGGTTCTCAGGAGAAATTTGTTTCTAAGCCTTTGCTTGCTTCTGGAAGCCATCCACATTCCTTGGCTCGTGACCACATCACTCCTACCCTTGCTTCCATTGCCATGCCACCTTCTCTGACTCTGACTCAGCTGTCTACCTCTTCTAAGAGACTTTGTGATTATAATAGGTCCATCTGTATAATCCAGGATAACCTTCCCATTTCAAGATGTTTAAAGCTCACTGCAAAGTCCCTTCAGATATGTAACGCAGCATATCAGAAATTCTAGGAATTAGGAAGAGGACGTTTTTGTTGTTATTCTGCCAGGCATGCTTGGTAAGCAGACACAGAAAGTAAAGTAAGAAGCAGGACATCAAATAAGATTTTAGAGGCAGAATAGCTCAAAGCAGCCACAAAAGTTGGCTCTGTATACAGCAGTCAGAACAATTGGCAGCAGAAATGTTTACTCCAGAATAAAGCTGGATAAACACTCTCCAACAAAATTGAACAGTCTGCCACGGAAGGTCTTGGGTACCCATACAAAAGAGAAGATCAAGAAGAACACAGAACAACTGATCTTAAGGGAAAGAGATGAGTGGAAGAGGAGAGATGAGAGGAAAAGAGATTTAAAAACTCTAATAGGTATCCTCAAAAAGATTCTAAACTTATTATACTCATAAATAAGAAGAGTCTACTATGAAAAGGGAGCAATTAAAATAAAGTTCTTGAAAAATAAGCTAATGATTTGTAGGACAAAAATACGATAGCCTGGATAAATCTGAGAAAACATTCAGTTCATAAGGAGCATAACTAATCAACAAAGTAAAAGAAAATTCTCCTGAACTGCACAGAGAAATAACTCTCCTTCAAGAGGGCCAGCTAAGAACTGAACAGGGTGAATATTTCTATTCATATCCTCACAAAATTATAAACCACCATGAAAAGAGAAAAGACTCAAAAGTCTCCAAAGAGATTTTTTTTTAAAAATCTAATCTACAAGGGAAGGCAGAACTGTCCTCAACAGCAACATTCTTTAGAATACAATGAGTCATGATTTCCAAGTTCTGTAGAAAATGATAATATTGAATCTAAAATTTGAATCTTCAAACTATCCATTGTGAACAAGGGGGAAGTTAATATATTTTCTGACAGGTTTCAGGAAGTTTGTTCAGGAAAGGCATTCAGCAAGTCGCAAGCTTATGGTAATGAACTTGGGAAGTACGCCAGAAAATAAAAGAGGAAGCCAGGGGAAGATGGCATACATCCACAGTGGATACTGCAGGTAGCTTACCCAACACCTTTGCCAACTCCCTTTCTATGTGCCTGGATGCTCCTGAGCATGGAAAATCAAAAACTCCTCTTGTCTGACTCATTTGCATCTAGATGCTTCAGGTAGAGAGATGATGTCGCCAAAGGCAGGGGTCCTCCATCTCTGGGATCTAATGCTTGATGATCTGAAATGGAACTGATGTAATAATAATAGAAATAAAGCATACAATAAATGTACTGGAATCATCCTGAAACCATCCTCCCACACACACACCAATCCACGGAAAAATTATCTTCCACAAAACTGGTCCCTGGTGCCAAAAAGGTTGGGGACCGCTGTCCTAAGGCGGCCAGAGTTTAACTCCTGCTCCCCAGGTTCTAACCTCCTGGGTACTAAGCATCAGGGTATAAGCAAGGAAGTTTCTGCCAAAACTTACCATCATGTGTTTGGGTGTTCCTCCTGAAAAAACTGTTCATTCCTGGCTCTGTCACATCTCTGAAGAACTTAGAAAATCTATAAACTATCTATTACCCTGACATAAAGGCCTTTCTAGGGCTTCCCTAGTGGCTCAGATGGTAAAGAATCTGCCTGTATGCCGGAGGCCCGTGTTGGATTCCTGGGTTGGGAAGACCTCCTGGTGAAGGGAATAGCTACTCACTCCAGTATTTTTGCTTGGAAAATCCTATGGACAGAGGAGTCTGATGGGCTATAATCCTTGTGATCACAAAGAGTTAGACATGACTGAAGCTACTAACACTTATACATTCAAAGCCCTTTCTGCTTAGAAAAGCTAATATGGATTCTGTTGCCTGCCTTTGAGGATTAAGAATAAGAGTAAAGAGGTTATAAGAACACATGGTTATGGCTTCCCTTACCAATGCTTCTGTATTGTTTTATCTTTTTGCTCTGTGCATGCATTACTTTGAAAAGAATTTTTTCCATTTTAATGTAGTAATGGGCAAAAGAAATGAGGCTTTGTGTCTAATTCACAGATTAGCAAATTCAAATAGGCACAAACATGCGGATAGTTCTCCAATTCACTCCTAGCCAAAGAAATGCAAAATTATGCCCCAACTACTGAAACCTGCGCACCTTAGAGCCTGTGCTCTGCAACGGGAAAAACCACTGCACCACAAGGAAGAGTAGTCCCCACTCACTGCAACCAGAGAAAAGCTCATGTGCAGCAACAGAGACCCAGTGCAGCCAAAAAAAAAAAAAAAAATGCAAAACTGAAGCTATGCTGCGCCCATCAAGCTGGCATAAATTTTGAAATACATACCTACAGCAGGCTGAAGTGTGGAGAAACTGTACTTTTAGGTGGACGCATGAAATGTTACAACCTCTTGGAAAAGCAATCTGGTAACACAGATTAAAATAAAGATTAAAATTTTTAATATATGTACTCTTCAACTCAGCAAACCCAGTCCTTGAAATCTATCTCACAGAAATAAATAAAATCACCAGAATTTAAGAACTGCTTGTTACAGAATTGTCCATGTAGTAAACACTGGTATTTAAAAAAGAAGTAAATTACCAACAGTGGTGAAAAGACTGAATAAGTTAGGATTCACCCATAGCACACTTTTTAAAAGAATAAATATCACCTACACCAACTGATATAAAGGAGTTTCCATAAAATGTTGGGCAAAAAATATAGCAAGCTCAAGAAAAGTATGAAGACTTCCCCAGTGGAGTATATATTTTCCCAATTCCCTACACTTTTTCTTCACATTGTGCATTCCACTGAAAAGATCCTTCTCCCTGACATCAACCTCTTATCTCTGTCTAGCAGATCTTACCCTTGTTGACTATAAATTTGCTTGAACTTTTGGAAAAAGCAGTACAAAAATATAATTTAAAATATAAAATGTATAACCACTGGACCCAACCATCTTATACCTCTAAATTTAAAACAGATAAAAATAAATAAATGTATAAGTGAAACCTGAGGCATGTACCAGGGAAACAATCCAAATATTCATCACTGGAGGACCAGAAAAATGATTTATGATTTGAATGTTCTGTAGACTATTACACAGTCATGAAAAGTGATGACAGAGGTCATACTAATTGATTTAAAAACATCCGGACACACCACATAAAGGATAAAGGTCAGTTACAAAAGAATATATTAGAATTCAATAATGAAAAATTAAGTGTATTTATCTGTGAATATATTCATATTTGTGCTCCTCTGGTGGCTCAGATGGTAAAGAATCCGCCTGCAATGCAGGAGACCCTGTTCAATCCCTGGGCTGGAAATACAGGGAGACTGATGTTGAAAGGATTTCCCAAACCATTTTAACAGTGGTTATCATTGAACTTGTGAGATAAGCTCGTTTTAGTTTCTTTTGCTTTCTCATTCTTGTATACTGTTTTAATTTTTACCCAATTAAATATTTCATAAACATACTAGTGTTATTTTTTAAAAAAATAACTATACAACTCTGTAAGCTTCAAGTTACAGAATGTCAAAATCTAAATTCTAATTCATTAAATTAATAGAATAATAACAACAAAAATCTGAGCACCGCAGAACTGATCCGTTTGAACTGTGGTGTTGGAGAAGACGACTCTTGAGAGTCCTTTGGACTGCAAAGAGATCAAACTTGATTTCCTTAAAGGAAATCAGTCCTGAATATTCACTGGAAGCACTGATGCTGAAGCTGAAGCTCTAATACTTTGGCCACCTGGTACAAAGAGCTGACTCATTTGAAAAGACATTGATGCTGAGAAAGATTGAAGGAGGAAGAGAAGGGGATGACAGAGGATGAGACGGTTGGATGGCATCACCGACTCGACGGACATGAGTTCGAGTAAGCTCCAGGAGTTGGTGATGGACAGGGAAGCCTGGCATGCTGCAGTCCATGGGGTCGCAAAGAGTCAGACAGGACTGAGTGACTGAACTGAACTGGCATTTATTGAGCATTTATAATATACCCCATACCATCCAAATACATGTATTAACTTATCTTCACAACAAGCTTATTATGCAGGTACAGTTATCATCCAAATCCTACAGTGAGGAAACTGAAGCATAAAATATTATTTACTTTGGAAAACCAAATGTATATTTTAGAAAATTTTTTGACAGTTTTTAAACAATATCAAAAAACAGAAACAAATGTTTTCCATTCACCAGCATTCACCCCATTATGTAGAAGAGCCAACTAACCAGGACCTCTTACTCAGTCTCTCATTTACCAAGCAATCTGTTTTTTAGCATGAAGCTTTAACTCTTTTCCATTTCTTAGTTGTGTGCAGTCTCCCCACCGCATTTTCTGCCACCTTTTAAAGCACAGCTGTGGTTGTATCAGATTATATTAATTTATATGCAGCAGTATCTGTGTGGTCATAAAACTTCTTTGCAAAAAAAAACTGCCATGCTGCGACACCAAGAAGGCAAAGGGAACATAATAAATGACTCAAACTTTTAGTGCTTTAAATGGAAAAACAATGCTCAACAAACACAGCAACCCAACACTCATGCACTTCGCATTTCAAAGCATGCAATGGAAAAGATGTAATTACTACGGTTAATTGGCTCCTGCTAAAATGTCACTGATAATGAGAACTCATTAATATATCATTTCAATCACTGGAGACGCCAGGTGCTCCTACTCAGGTCTGCTCCACAGTATCAGCCCTGATATCCTTCTCAGGGTTACAGCCCTCTCCGGAGGGGAACATATAAACATCAATTTGTAAACTATGACTTGGAATGCATTCTCTACAGTTTCAATGAAAAAAATATACAAAATATCTGGCCAGATAAACTTCTACATAATTCAAGGAGATCCACATGAGATTTCTGTCTAAAAGCTTGACCTTTACACATCAAGCAGGTGCATGAGTCTGATAGATATAAATGCAGATGAGTCAAAAGATACTCTCTCTGGTCTGTCTTTATTAATGTTATTTTGGAACTTTTTTTAACTGATGAGATTGAAAAGAAAGCTCTGACATCAGGATTTCTCACAGGTCATGTTTCCACATCAAAAAATTAAATTGGCCCTAGCGATTTAAATAGTTAGGGAAAAGTCCCAAATGTATTCCACCAGTTTTTTTCACGATTTTCTGTGTGTATTTTTAATCGGAGTATAATTGCTTTACAATGTTATGTTGGTTGTCTCTTCTGCTCTCATGTATTTCAATAGTCATATAACTTCCAAATCTCCAAACAGTGAAAGCTGAAATGGGAATGAAAATTATGATGTGAAAATAATAAAAGAGAAGAGGAGAAAGAGAAGAAGGTGGGGGGCTGGTGAAGAAGTGGAGGAAGGGAAGGAGGAGGAAGAGGAAGAGAAGGAAATGGCAGTGGTGATGATGACAGTGGTGAACATGGTGCTGGGGATGCAGATGATGGTGGCGTCGGTGGTAAGGAAAGGATGGGTGTGCACTTCTAGGTTCTTAACGTTGCTGCTGTTGTCAGTCACTCTATGGTGTCCAGCTCTTTGTGACCACAAGGACTATAGACGGCCAGGCTCCTCTGTCCATGGGATCCTCCAGGCAAGAACAATGGAGTGGGTTGCCATTTTCTTCTCCAGGGGATCTTTTCAACCCTGGGATCAAACCGACGTCTCCTGTGTTGGCAGTTCAGTTCTTTACCATTGAGTCACCTGGGAAGTCCAGGTTTTTAACCTACTTGAGTACATTAAAAGACAATCATGGAAGCTGCAAAGAGAAACTAGATTGATACATTAGATATTTCTTCATTTTACTTTTTAGTTTAGTTGTTACTTATAGCAACCAATCTCTACATCACCTTCTGTGAGAGAGATTTCTAATAATTCCCAACTTGTGCATGCAGGTGGTGGTGGTGGGGCAGTTAGCCAAATATGTTTGTCCTCAGAGGAAAGGAAGGGGTTTTCTCAGCAAAACAGTGACTCTGTCTCTATGCTGAAAAGTTCATTCCTGAAAAACATTTGTGCTCTTCACACAAATAAATATTTATTAACATGGAATACTGATTTTAAATTTTAAGCAACAAAACTCAGATTACAAAATACAACACGACAGTCATTTTGTTTGGAGATAATGACATCAATATATAGTTAACTCTGGATTATAAAATTATACACAGCTGTATTTTCTTGGAGTGTCTTGCTTTCTGTATTTTTTCAAAACTTTTTTCAATGAGTATGCAATATTTTTGTGTTGAGAAAAAATACATTTTTTCAAACTTATGCAAAGAAAGAAGATATATTTTCTGGTTGTGGGTAGAATACTAAAACTGTCAATGCAATGCTTATATGGAGAAGGCAATGAAACCTGAAAATACAGACTTGACCTCTCTGCTGGGACTGAACTCACAGCAACAAATGTGCTCCTGGGGAAAAAAGAGAGAGAGAGAGAGATAGCATGAAGTGTTGAAGAGGAAACATTTCTAAGGATCAGGGAGAGGTGTCTGGAGGAGACAGAGTTCACTTCAGCTCAGCAAATGCTTATTTATCACCTGCCTGGTACAGGCACTGAGCATCACAGTAAGACGGAGACAGAGAACCGTGTGGAATCTGCGGTCCCGCAGGAGAGTGAGAAATGGGAACGAACGAATTCGGTGCATCCAGCAGAGTGCTCTGTGGACATGGGCACTGACTTCCCTGCAACCCCCGAGCAGAGGTCTGGAAGCAGGTAAGAGACGTGGATATAAAGGGGGCTGAAACTAAAGGAGAGGAATAGGAGAGAAGGAGTGTTCCGGGCACAGGAAAACACTAACACGGGCACAGGAAGTCGGCGGGACTTCCCTGGAGGTCCAGTGGTTAAAATTCCGTGTTTCCACTGCAGACGGCTCGGGTCCAATCCCTGGTTGGAGAACTAAGATCCCACATGCCACGTGGCCTGGCCCCAAAAATAATAATAATAATAAAATAAAATACACATTGGTGACCAGCAAGGCAAGCTTGTGCAGGAGCACACAGGGTGGCGTAGGGGATGTGTGAAAGGTTGCTGGAAGAATAAGCACGCTTGATGAGGCCACCCCCACATATCAGACTAAGAATACTGGAATTTAACACGCTGGGATGAAACTCCACAAATGGGTTTTAAGTGGGTCAAACACTGCTGAGCTCTTAGAAAAGTTTTTAAGAAAACTCCTTACCCTTTTGCATTCCTGAAATGGTTTCCCAGAAAGAACCACCCTCTTAATCACATGGTTTAAGATGGACTTGCTATCCACTCTTTGGGGTGATTCCCAGACCATGGGTGCCTCCCCTGTTTACCCATGATGAGACCGAACACAATTTTCCCCTTTTGCTGGAACTGTTGACAAGGTCTAATACTCTCTGTATTAGATTACCGTGTGTAGGAGTGCTAAGTTGCTTCACCCTGTGGACTATAGCCCACCAGGCTCCTGCAATGGGTTACCATGCCCTCCTCCAGGGGATCTACCCAACCCAGGAATCAAACACACATCTCCAAAAGCTCCTGCATTGCAGGTGGATTCTTTACTGCTAAGCCAGAAGAGAAGTCATGATTCCTAGAGTGGCCCTAACACAGTACCACAAACGGTGTGGCTCTAAACAGCAGAAATCTATTATCTTGAAGTTCTGAAAGTAGAAGCCTGAAATCAAGGTGTTGGCAAGGACTTGCCCTTGCAGGACTGGAGGGAGGAGAAATCCCTGGTGGTCCGGTGGTTAGGACTCTGTGATTCCACTGCAGGACTGCATCCTGATCCTTCCATCCTGATCAAGGGCTTCCCAGGAGGCTCAAATGGTAAAGAATCTGCCTGCAATGCAGGGGACCTGAGTTTGATCCCTGGTTTAGGAATATCCCCTGGAGAAGGGAATGGCTACCTACTCCAGTATTCTTGCCTCGAGAATCCCACAGACAGAGGAACCTGGTGGGCTACTATCCACGGGGTCGCAAAGAGTCAGACACAACTCTGACTAACACACACACACACACACACACACACAACTAAAATCCTGCATGCTGCACTGTGAGGCCAAAAAAGAAAAGGGAAAAAAAAGACTGTAGGGAGAACCTGTTCTGAGCTTTCTCTCGCTGCCTCTGGTGTGGTTGTCACTGTATCACCCCAACCCCCGCCTCTGTTATCACACGGCATTCTTCTCCCTGCGTGTTTCTATCTTCACCTCCTCACAGAAGAATACCAGTCACATTGCATTAATCCCACCTTAATGACATCTTAGGCTTCCCTGGTGGCTCACACTGTAATGAATCTGCCTGCAAAGCAGGAGAAAGAAAGTGAAAGTGAAGTCGCTCAGTCACGTCCGACTCTTTGCAGACCCCATGGACTGTAGCCTACCAGGCTCCTCAGTCCATGGGATTTTCCAGGCAAGAATACTGGAGTGGGTTGTCATTTCCTTCTCCAGGGGATCTTCCTGACCCAGGGATCGAACCCAGGTCTTCGGCATTGTAGGCAGATGCTTTACCGTCTGAGACCCAGGTTCAGTCCCTAGGTAGGGAAGATCCCCTGGAGAAGGGAATGGCAACCCACTCCAGTATTCCTGTCTGGAGAATTCCATGGACAGAGGAGCCCGGCATGCTACAGTCCATGGGGTCAGAAACACGGACAAGGCTGAGCAACTCACATTCAATGACATCTTAACTTGATGACATCAGCAGAGACCCTATTTTCAAATAAGGTCACATTCACAAATACTGGGAGTTAGCAGGAGAGGGAGAAAGAATTCAATGCATAACACAGACCCTCCAACTTCCCGTTCCTTATCTCATGAATGATTAAAGCTGTTTGTTCCCCTGGACCCCCAGATGCAACTAGCCATTTCCTATGCAGATAACTGTCTGAGGCTTCCTCTGCTTACCCCAACTATGAAGAACCCCAACTATGAAGCAACCCATCTGCAGTGCACTTTACCCCTCCCTATGAAGAGTCACCTGGCAATTCCAGTGGGTCTTCAGATTTGGGGCATTCTCTACTGTAGCAGGCTGGATACATTCATGTCCTTGCTTGTTCTGTTTTTGTCTTTGACAGTGGGTAAAGTGTCATGGCCAAATTCTCTCATGTATTTTTTAAGTCATTAAAAATTTTTTTTATTTATTATTTATTTGTTTGTGCTTCATTTCAGCACACAGGATCTTTGATCTTTGTTGCAGCATGTGGGATATAGTTCCCTGACCAGGGATCAAACCCAGGTCCCCGACATTGGGAGTGTGGAGTCTGACCACCAGGGAAGTCCCCTTCATGTATTTTGAGTAACAACTGCCAGGTGGGCCCTTCATGTATTTTGAGTAACAACTGCCAGGTGGGCCATGGCAGTGAGGGCTGATGGTAGATGCTTGGTGGCACATGCCCTAGAGAAGGTCACAGTGCTCAGTTGAATCCAGCCCCAGGACCGCTACACTCATTCACTCACTTACACCCTCTTGCTGAGAACATCAGCTGGCAGGTGGTCTCAGGGACAGCTGAAGCAAGTCTCTGGCTGGGAATTGTCTCAATCTAGTCAGTATTTGTGGGGCTCCCCTGGTGGCTCGGAGGGTAAAATGTCTGCCTGCAATGTGGGAAACCCAGGTTCAATCCCTGGGTCTGGAAGATCCCCTGGAGAAGAAAATGGCAACCCACTCTGGTACTCTTGCCTGGAAAATCCCACGGATGGAGGAGCCTAGTAGGCTACAGTCCATGGGGTCACAGAGAGTCGGAGATGACTGAGCAACTTCATTTTCACTTTCACTATTTGTACTTCAAAGACTAGATGGAATAATATATTTGTGGTTTCTCCCTTCTAACTGTAGGACTCTTCCTTCCACTCCAGCAAATACACAGAGGGAGCCAGGCCTGGTGTTTCCTCTCTTGTGTGCCTTTGTGTTGCAAGAAGCAGGAGCTGAGAAGCACCCAGGAGTTAACACTCCCTTCCCGCATCTAGACTGCTGTGTACCAGACCCACGATTCATTGACGCAGTTAGGCTAAATGGCCCCCAGGTGATGGAGTGGGGCTGAGCAGAGGGTAGGGAAGAAGCTATTTCAAAAGCAGTTGAAAACAGAACTACCATATGAACCAGCACTCCCACTCCTGGGCACATACCTGGAGAAAACCATAATTCAGCTCCAGTGTTCATTGAAGCACTATTTACAATAGTCAGGACATGAAAAACAACTTAAATGTCCAACAACAGAGGAATGGATAAAGAAGATGTGGTACATATATACAGTGGAATATTACTCAGTCTCAAAGAGGAACAAAATAGGTCATTTGCAGAGACATGGATGGACCTCGAGACTGTCATACAGAGTGAAGCAAGTCAGAAAGAGAAAAATTAATATCACTTGTTAACACGTATATCTGGAAAAATTATATAGATGACTGTATTTGCAAAGCAGAAGTAGACATGCAGATGCAGAGAACAAGAGCATGGATACCAAGTAGGGAAGGAGGCGGTGGAACTATTGGGAGATTAGGATTGACACACATACATTACTGACATTATGTGTAAAATAAATAACTAACGAGAAGCTACTGTAGCGCACAGGGAACACTACTCAGTGCTCTGTGGTGACCTGACTGGGAAGGAAATCAGAAAAAGAGAGGACATATTTATATGTAGAGCAGATTTATGGACTTCCCTGGGGGCTCAGAAGGTAAAGAAAGTGATGCAATGCAGGAGACCCAAGTTGATCCCTAGGTCGGGAAGATCCCCTGGAGAGTGAAATGGCTACTTACTGCAGTATTCTTGCCTGGAAAATTCCATGGACAGAGTAGCCTGGTGGGCTACAGTCCATGGGGTTGCAGAGAGTCAGACATGACCGAACAACTAACACTTTCACTTTTCATAGCTGATTTTCATATACTTTGCTATAGAGCAGAAACTAACACAACATTGTAAAGCAAATATACTCCAATAAAAATTAACTTTAAAAAAAAGCAGCTAGTATCTCTTTCCAAAAGAGCCTGGAAAGGAGAAAAGGTTTTGCAGCCCCTTAAGAAATATCAGAGTTGGCTCAGGGATACTGAAGAGACCAAGCATTAAGAGAGGCAGCTTTCCTAACAGCAGGCAAAGATGGCATACAAATGCTTAATGGGTAACCAGGAATGCGACCCACCTTGAAATGGACCACGTGAGTGTGAACAGCGAGGATCTGAAGTCATCCTAATGATGGGATTAGACCATCCTAATAATGGGATGGACCAGAGACCCCGCTGCCATCCCCGCTGCCCTGACCTTGTGTTCATGCACGGAAATGGAGCAACATGGCAGAGGACTGAGATATGATCTCTCACTCTTTAAAGAGTTAAAACTCTAAGTCAGAATAAATTTGACTTGTAAAAACAAGACATTTCTTGCCCCCTGAGAGTGTGAATCAAAATTTTAACTCCTATAGAGGCAAATCCAAGTCAGCCAGATAGCTGTATATAAATAAGACAGCCACCAATTGCTTCTTTTTGCAGTGGTAACCTGCAAGCTCCGGCTCAAAGATCATGATTAAAATTCTCTGGAAATTTGCTCTCCAGGGAACCCCAGTGGGTCACCTCTCCCAACGCCCTGCCCACAAAAACATGCCTCCTCTCTCCTCCTTGCTGCTCATTTGTTTTGTGAACAAGACATTAACTACCAGGTCTGGTTCCAAGATGACTAAAGTCCAGTTACATTAATCCAGGCTCAGAGAGTCTTTCCTGCCGACACTGGGAGTGGGAAAAAAGGACAGAGTGGCTCTCTTTTCAGAAAGGCCATCGTGAGAATGTTATGAGAAGACACTCTCAAATGCATGGGGCAACAACAAATCGATCAGCACGTGTTGGGGAGAAAAGCTGGTTAGCAGCTAAAAAGGAGGAGGAGGCAATTTCAGAGAAAATAAGCTCTTCCCAGGATGCAGGCTTGAGTAGTGGGCCAGTTCTTCTGCTAGTGTTTAACGGCTTTGACTCCTTCTTCTGCTAATCCTCTCAAAAACACTTACATTCTATGTCAAGGCTTTCACGGTGGGTGCCTGTCTTTATCACATCCTTGTCACCGGCTGCTCCCCACCAGCCCAAGTCCCTGAGACACTTCAGGCTCCCCCTGCCCCTCCATCTTCCTGAATGCCACTTCCTGGTGCCTCCATCTCTCTGTAATTGGTGGGGGGGCACCCTTGTGGGTTGCCAGAGGAGACACCCTTGGAAAGAGCCTTGTGTCATCTCCATTTCATAGCTCTGGAAGCATCTTAGGACAGCAGCTCCCACTCTGTCCAGCCACTCTAAGAAGAGCCTCATCTGAATCATTTCAGGTCACCTTTCAGGAACTGGAAAGTCCTGCCTCGTATAAATCAAAGTCCCATCTCACGTGCAGTGGAAAGTCATTCCCCGTCTCCCAGCTAAGGTCTGAACTGTAGTCGGAGAGAGAAAGCACCTGGTTGCCCTTTCACTCCCCCTCCCCACCCTCCATCCCTCTCCCGGTCCCATCCCCTCCTTGAGAGCTGGAGTCAGCAGGCAGCCTGAGAGAAAGGAGAGGACATTCTGACATCAGTAGGGCTGCTCCCCTTCACCAGCAACAGCCTTGATGTGTCAGAGGTCCCCACTGTGGCTGCCTGATCCCAGGGAGGGCCTCCATGAAGGAAGAACTCCCCAGTGACTTTCTATAATTTCCTTCCTCTCACTTCTTGCCTTTTCATTCACCCCATAACTTTTCACGGCTGAGAGTCTTCCCCTGGCCAGACACCCTCTTCAACCAGAAGCTCTGTCCCACAGCATGCACTTGGTCCGCAGGAAACTCACCCATCCTTGGCAGGCTAAGCGGCGCAGATGCAGGCAGCCCACAGCCCTGACATCACAGAGTGGTCCCACCTGCCCCCACCTTCCAGATGTCCTCAGCAAGCAGCAGGTACCAGTCTATATGCTCACAATGCCTTTTCTCATCCAAGGTCTGGTGCCAAGTTCTAAGACCTCTCCTCCATGCTCTGTTCTAGGGGCACTTCCAGAGCAGGTCCACAGCTTCAACAGCTCAAGCATCAAGTGTAGGTAGGCTGCCAGGTTCTTCTCTCTTGTCTTGGGGGACAAGTGGGGACATCCCATCCTCCTCCTCCTCTACGTGAAAGAGAAAACACCCACCACTTTCATTAGGCAGACCATCTACTACTAAACATCCCAGCAAGATCTTCCTTTCCCATTTATAATCTTCCGCTTTTGTAAACTGGTGGGAGGGTGTGGGAAGCACAGAAGTGTGGCAGTGAGCATCACAGGATGACCCGGCCCCCTCTGAGGAAGGCCTGTCTAAGTCTGGCAGCTCCTTGGCCAGATTTGCGGGCTGTGGGAGTAATTAGGTCGCGTTGTTTCAGCTTTGAGGCGTCTGTAGAAAATCTGAAATAACAAGGAAAGTTTTGCATGTGATCCTGCCACATATTTATCTTCTTGATCCTTCAAAGCCCTGTGCCAGCCCTCAGTCCTTCCAAGAAACCTTTCTGCTCTGACAACTCCAGCCTTCACCAAGAGTTCCGTTTTCTGGACATTCAGTGCACTTAATGTCAGAACAACACATCTTGATAAGTAAATATATTCTGTCTCATGTTGGGCTCTTGTTCTTCCATCTCAGTCCCAATAGCGTGGCAGACTTTTTGAAGGTAGAGACCGTGCTTTCTACTTGTTTTGTATCCCCTGTGGCTTTTACCACTTTGCTGCCGACATGAAGGTGTTCAATACATATTTGAAGTGAGTTGAATTGAATTTTCAATCAGACACCCACTGGATGGAGAGAGCCTCGACATGGTGAGGGGTGTGTGGTGCACGGAGCGGAAAGCGAGATTGCACACAACATTTCTTCCTGAAATTTAGGTGTTGTAAAACTGAACAGGAACATTGTAAAAATAACATATGCTACTGCTCGCTGGAGTTGGATAATGTTGTTTATACATCTCAAAGAATAATAACCTGGGCTCAGGATGCAATGTATTGGAACTATTTGCATGGGGAGCCCTGGGCTCCGAGAATGAGAGAGGAAAATGATGGAGGAAACTGGGATTCAGGTTCCTCGCCTATCTCATCTTAAACCTGCTCCCACCCAGAAGGTTTAGCAGCTGGACAGGAAGTGGCAGAGATTCAGATATGGCAGGAAATTTCTGTGCGACCAGGTTCCGAGGGCTAGACGGGCATGCGCTCTTCTCTCTTCTCCTGCCCTTTGTTCTCCTCTCTTCTCTCTCTCACATACACACTCAGAGGTTTGCACACACTCACAGCACACCGGGAGGGAGTCACCTGCCAAAATGCAAGTTAATAATAGGGCCTGAGCTAATTCCCCTCTTTCCTAACTTTTGCACAATTTCTCCACCAACAGGGAATTTTTTTCAAGAAAGACTGTGATACAGATCAACCCAGCCAAGTATGCTTCAATACTTCCAACTTTAATCTGTCTACCTCAGGTTAGTAAAAGAAGAACCTAAGGTCTTGAACTCTACCCACTAACAAATTCAGAAACGTTTTCATAATATTGACAGCCAAAATGACATGACTGAAGCCCCACAGGCGAGAACAGAAAAATCCAGATTTAAGGCATTTCCTATCTAGCCATGGGAATGCTAAGTAAGGTGTGTGCTGTCACTGGCTTCTGAAGCTGCTGAAGTTCAGGGTCCTCAGCCTCACAGGTATGCCACCTTCTCCCTTGTAACCAGGATCGCATCTGCATTTCATCTGCTCCTCTGCTTTTCCATCCCTGCCAGGTGACAGCGGCCAGGCTGTCCTAGACCTACTGGAACAGGAGGTCTTCCCAACACTTCCCCTATCTCCCCTCCCCAAGTTCTCCCAGGATTTCAACAGTTACTTTGCAGTGCTAATGATACAGTATGAAACTAAACAGCTCCAAGTAAATTAATTTAGCAGCTCTTGTGAGTCATTTATACTTGACTTGTCATTTTTTTTTTTTTTTTGACTGTGCTGAGGCTTCGTTGCGGTGCTTGGGCTTCTCATTGCAGTGGCTTCTCTTCTTGGGAAGCACGGGTTCTAGGGAGTACAGGATCAGTAGCTGTGGCCCAGAGGCTTAGCTTCCCTTTGGCAAGTGGGATCTCCCCAGACTAGGGATCGAACTCATGTCCCTAGTATTGACAGGTAGATTCTCAACAACTGGACCACCAGGGAAGTCCTAACCTGTCATTCTTAAATAGCAACCAAAACAAGTAAGGCCAAAGAAAATTGGGAGTTCTCCTGGCCACCCTTTGGGTCCAGTTAGCATTTTCCAGTCCAACAAAGAAGGGCTCTAAGAGTCACGTTTTAATTGCAGGCAGTAGAGATATTTGGGGTGTGTGAGTTTCATCTGTGTTTGGCCCTGGGGTTGATGGCAATGTATTCCCAAAGTATTGATTCTTTTCATGTGACAGGGAGCTGGAGAGAGAGATGCTGAACGAAGGAGTCCATATAGTCCCTATAACTCGAATTACTACAATGAATTGCTACATAACTCACCCATGCACTGGACATTAATCACAAAAACAAAAGTGCAGCGCCAGGGAGTTAGAGAGGCTGTGCTACTCCAGCTTGTACCCTGTGCCAGGAGCCTGTGGCTACAGTGAAGGTCTGCACAGCTCTCTGTCCTTTCTGATTCTAAACCCTTAGTCACAGTGGTCTGTGAGGGAAAGTCACAGCAGAGCCCAAGACAGAACTGGGCTCTTGCTCCTCTGGGAGGGCCGCCTGCCAGCCAAGGGCTCACCAGAGTCCCCTCTGGGTCCTGTGCTTGCCAGTCATGCGTGTATGCGTGCTAAGTTGCTTCAGTAGTGTCCGACTCTACTGTGACTCCATGGACTGTAGCCTGCCAGGCTCTTCTGTCCATGGGATTCTGCTGGACTGGGTTGCCATATCTTCCTCTAGGGTCTTCCCGACCCAGGGTTCAAACCCATGGCTCTTATGTCTCCTGCACTGGTAGGAGGGTTCATTACCATTGAGCCAGCTGGGGAGCTGATTCTTGCCAGTCAGTTTACCTGTATTGGCTCACACTTGATTTTGTCAAATACTTAGGAACCTGAGATAGTTAAAATATCTCCATACTTTAGAAAATTACATATCTGGAAAAAATATCAACAAAATTGTTTATGTCAAAGAAAGAGGTAAATTATCAAGATGAAAAGCCAAGAGATATATAAATATAATCTAATTTGTCTATGTACAGGTTTTAACAAATATATAATATTCTGTTTTCCACCAGCTTATGGGAGACAGGCTCAAATTTGAATCTAAGTAGGAACTTTGGCCACCTCATGCAAAGAGTTGACTCACTGGAAAAGACTCTGATGCTGGGAGGGATTGGGGGCAAGAGGAGAAGGGGACGACAGAGAATGAGATGGCTGGATGGCATCACCAACTCAACGGAGGTGGGTTTGAGTGAACTCCAGGAGTTGGTGGACAGGGAGGCCTGGTGTGCTATAATTCATGGGGTCGCAAAGAGTCGACACGACTGAGTGACTGAACTGAACTGAACTGAACTGAGGCTTACAGAGAGAGGGCTTCCCTGATGGCTCAGTGGTAAAGAATCTGCCTGCCAATGCAGGAGATGCAGAAGATTTGTGTTCGATCCCTGGGTCAGGAAGATTCCCCTGGAGGAGGAAATAGCAACCCATTCCAGTATTCTTGCCTGGGAAATCCCATGGACAGAGGTGCCTGGTGGACTACAGTTCAAAGAGTCACAAAGAGTTGTACACAACTGAGCATGGAGCATGCAGGCTTACAGAGGATAAAGACATAACACTGATAAATCTAGAACCACTATTATGGGACTAGGATATTCCTCTAACATGACTTTCTGAAGTGCCTCCCTACCCCATTGATGCCCCAGTTATGGGATCTTATGTAAGTCAGTGCAATGAACTGGGGCAGGAATAGGAAGCTGAGCCTCAGGTACCTGTCCACACTGGCTACACACACCATCAATGCTGTCATCCCATCGGCTCCAGAGACTCGCTATTCCAAGGGCAGGGACCCTTTGCCCTGAATCTCCTTTTTTCAGTCTTGGCATATCCTGCAGTTACTTCTCTCTGGGTCTCTCCAAACCGCTATCTCTCTGCTGGGAAACAGGGCTTGGTTTCCCAGTGTTCTAGCACAAATCTCTCCTCCACCTCCTTTGATGTCTGGAGAAAACTCTTTACCCTAGAAGTAAATATTATATAAAGAAAGTGAAAAGTTTAAAAAAAGATGTATTCAGTTCAGTTCAATTGCCCAGTTGTGTCCAACTCTTCGCAACCCTATGAATGGCAACATGCCAGGCCTCCCTGTCCATCACCAACTCCCGGAGTCCACCCAAACCCATGTGCATTGAGTCGGTGATGCCATCCAACCATCTCATCGAACCATCTCATCCTCTGTCATCCCCTTCTACTCCTGCCCTAAATCTTTCCCAGCATCAGGGTCTTTTCAAATGAGTCAGTTCTTCATACCAGGTGGCCAAAGTATTGGAGTTTCAGCTTCAACATCAGTCCTACCATTGAACACCCAGGACTGATCTCCTTTAGGATGAACTGGTTGGATCTCCTTGCTGAACAAGGGACTCTCAAGAGTCTTCTCCAACACCACAGTTCAAAAGCATTGATTCTTCGGCACTCAGCTTTCTTTATGGTCCAATTCTCATATCCATACATGACCACTGGAAAAACCATAGCCTTGACTAGACGGACTTCGTTGACAAGATAATGTCTCTGCTTTTTAATATGCTGTCTAGGTTGGTCATAAGTTTCCTTCCAAGGAGTAAGCGTCTTTTACTTTCATGGCTACAATCACCATCTGCAATGATTTTGGAGCCCCCTAAAATAAAGTTTGCCACTGTTTTCACTGTTTCCCCATCTATTTGCCATGAAGTGATGGGACCAGATGCCATGATCTTAGTTTTCTGAATGTTGACCTTTAAGCCAACTTTTTCAACTTTCTCCTCTTTCACTTTCATCAAGAGGCTCTTTAATTCTTCTTCACTTTCTGCCATAAGGGTGGTGTCATCTGCATATCTCAGGTTATTGATATTTCTCCTGGCAATCTTGATTCCAGCTTGTGCTTCATCCAGCCCAGCATTTCTCATGATGTACTCTGCATGTAAGTTAAATAAGCAGAGTGACAATATACAGCCTTGATGTACTCCTTTTCCTATTTGGAACCAGTCTGTTGTTCCACATCCAGTGTATTACAGATCATTAATAAACACATGAAAAGATGCTCAACATTGCTCATTATTAGAGAAATGCAAATCAAAACTACAATGAGATATCATCTCACACCACTCAGAATGGCCATCATCAGAAAATCTACAAATAATAAATGCTGGAGAGGGTGTGGAGAAAAGAGAACCCTCTTGCACTGTTGGTGGGGATGTAAATTGATACAGCCACTATAGAAGACAGTATGGAGATTCCTTTAAAAACTAGGAATAAAATTACCATATGACCCAGTAATCCCACGACTAGGCATATTCACTGAGGAAACCAAAATTGAAAAAGATACATGTACCACAATGTTCATTGCAGCTCTATTTACAATAGCTAAGACATGGAAGCAACCTAGATGTCCATGAACAGATGAATGGATAAGGAAGTTGTGATACATATTTACAATGGGATATTCAGTTCAGTTCAGTTCAGCTCAGTCGCTCAGTCGTGTCTGACTCTTTGCGACCCCGTGAATCACAGCACACCAGGCCTCCCTGTCCATCACCAACTCCCAGAGTTCACTCAAACTCATGTCCATAGAGTCGGTGATGCCATCCAGCCATCTCATTCTCTGTCGTCCCCTTCTCCTCCTGCCCCCTCAGTCATAAAAAGAAACACATTTGAGTCAGGGCTAATGAGGTAGATGAACGTAGAGCCTATTATACAGAGTGAAGTAAGTCAGAAAGAGAAAAGCAGATATAGTATATTAACACATATATATGTAATCCAGAAAGATGGTAGAGATGAACCTATTTGCAGGGCAGCAATGGACACACAGACATAGAGAACAGACTTATGGACATAGGGTGTGAGGGGAGGAGAGGGAGGGATGAGGTGGGATCCATTTTACCATGTGTAAACTAGATAACCAGTGGGAATTTGCTGTATGATTCAGGGAACTCAAACTGGGGCTCTGCAACAACCTAGAGGGGTGGGGTGGGGTGTGGTGAAAGGTGGGAGAGAGGTTCAAGAGGGAGGGGACATATGTATATCTATGACTGATTCATGCTTATGTATGCCAGAAACCAACACAATATTATAAAGCAATTATCCAATTAAAAATAAATAATTTTTAAAGATGTATGAAGAATATCACACTCCCCAATTAAAGGCAAACAATAGCAAATAATTTTCTTTTGCTTTATCTAGACTGTCTTGAAAAACTAAAAAAAGTAATGGACAACTTAAAGAGTGATTTTTATTTATTTATTTTTCTTTTTTTATTTTATTTTATTTTATTTTATTTTTTTTTATTTTATTTTTTTTTTATTTCTAAAAAAGAATTTTATTAAAAAAGCACAAATGCAAAGAAATGAACAGAGATGGTAAAAAAAATTCATTAGTGCAAAGGAAAATGTATTTTATGTCAAACAAGTTTGAAGAGCCCTGTATTACAGCATTCTGCAAAATAAGCAGGACAAAAAGTTGATCTTCTTGTTTTAATTTTTTAACAACTGTATAATTTTTAAATTTTTAATTTCTTATAAAATGAGATACAGTTTACATACCAAAATAGACCTTGGTGGCTCAGACACTAAAGAATCTGCCTGCAATGCAGGAGAACTGGTTTTGACCCCTGAGTCAGGAAGAGCCCCTGGAGGAGGGAATGGCCACCCACTGGAGTATTCTTGCCTGGAAAATCCCATGGACAGAGGAGCCTGGCAAGCTATGATCCATGGGGTGGCAAAGAGTCGGACTCAACTGAGCAATTAACACTTTCACTTTCAAATCTTTCTTACATACCATAAAATACACCCATTTTATGAAGAAAAATAATTTTCAGTAAAGTTTCCAAATTGCTCTGCTATCACCATGACCTAGTTTTAGGACATTTTCATCATCTCAGTAAGATTCCTTGGAACACTTGTAGTCACTCCCAGTTGTCACTCCCAGCCCCAGGCATCCCAGAACTACTCCGAGAAGCACTTCCTTTCTTTACTTTTCTTCTATTGCCTCTGTAAACTCTCCAGGCTCTACAAGAGGCTTGAGTTTTGAAAACAAAAATGAGGAATTCTGTACAAGTTACTTCACATGACAACTTGCCATTCATACAAGATATTGAGAACTAACCTGGCCAATTGCTTGAATGGTAGAAAAGAAAGGAGAAAAGAAGTAAAGAAAAAATATTTATTCTGGTTAGTGCTTATGAGAATAAAGTGAGGTAAAACATGAAAAGTTACTTTGACTTTTTAATCAATGTGTTTCTTGAATTAATTTTAAACTCAAAATATAAAGAATGTAAAATATGGTATTTTTAGTAAGAATGAAAAAAATATCCCCCCTTTCTGTTGGAATAGTTACAAAAGTGAATGCTTTAATATTTTTTAAAGCTTGATAGAAGTATTTTAAGGGAATAATTATTTTCCTAAAATATTCCCATGGGAAGTAAAAATAAAAATAAAAAACCTGCAGGCACACTAGAAAATTATAGGAGAATCTGGAAATTTCAAATTTAAAAGAAGTCTTCAGAAATTTTTATGTTCATTATAACTATGAAAGAATATGAATTTGGGAATGTCATTTGTTGTTAGGGTTCCTCCCAGCTTACTCCCTCGTAGGTCCAGTAGCTGAGACTCTGCACTCCCAACACAGGGGGCCCAGGTTTGATCCTTGGTCAGGGAACTAGATTCCGCATGCTGCCATGAAGACTGAAGATCCCATATGCTGCAACCAAGACCTAGGACAACCAAACAAATATTTTTTTTAAAAAATAAAAAAGCACTGGTAGTAATGCTGATCACCACCATCATTGTATGGCAAACCCTGAGAAGTTGTCATACACCAAGCACTGTTCAAAGCCCTGAATACATAAGTTTATTTAATCCTCCCCATAACTTTAAGATATGGGTGCTATAATTATCATTACTTTACAGTTTAGAAAAATTATAATTAATCACTGAAATTTTCCATGCTAAGCCAGAGCTTCAGCACCGTCTGGGTGGACAGCATCCTCTCCCCCCATCACAGTTCTTTGCCTGACTCTACCCTGAAGTCTTTGTTATTTTCTGATGAGAAAAGGGAGGAAAGATGGAGAAGGAGAAGGAGGCTGAGGGGACAGAGAAGAGACAATTTAGGGATGAAGCTTGCCTGATAAAGTTTGCCTACTTGGTCCCTCAGACTGGTACTGAATTATACTTGTTGGAAGGGAAAGTTCAGATGCTGGAGGACCTGATGTAACAGGAGTCTTTCCGGGGTGCTCTGGGTACCAGCAGAACAGGAAACCAGTGAGCGAGCCTCAGGGAAGCTTTTCTCTTGTCACCTGTACACATAGCCCAGCCCTGCAATGAGCACCTTTGGCAGAGTCATTAGTTCTCTCAAGGCAAAGGTACCATCAGCAGCATCTTTAGGTAACCCAGTGGAGGAAACATCAGTAAGAATCAGTGCAGAGAAAGATCAGCCCAGGAGCTGTGTTATGGAGGCTTCAGACCTGATATTTTATAAGTACACTGAAGGAGACCTCTATTCATCTGGTACAAAACAAAGGCTCAAACGAACAGAAGAGGAGACCTGGCTTGAACACAAGGAGAGCACTGTTGATGTGGCTCCTCTGCACAGTCTGAGAAAGATAAATAGTCGAACTACTGGTCTCCCCTTCAGTTCTGATCTCTACTCTGTAAGCAGAATGTCGAAACTGAAATATGTCGACTGGAGTGTTGAATACTCTTAGAGGTGACTGAGGTGAGAGAATATGCAATCGAGAGATAACCAAAGGCACTTGGAACCTTCAACCTAGAAAAGAGTTAACTCTCTGTTAATAGTTAAAGGCCTACACGGAAAATTAATTTAGCGTTTTACTAATTCCAACAAGAAATGAGGTCTTTGGAAGAATTTACGGGAAAACAGTTTTCAGCGTAGGATGAAAAAAATATTATTTTTTTTCATATGGAATTATGATAATTCCAGCTGTCCAAAACAGGAGTAGGCTGCCCATCACTGACTGTGTTGAAATTGTAAGAAAACAGCTCTGCGTCTGTGATGACTGACATGTGACTACACGTCCTGGGAGATGGACTAGACAATGGACCCTATTTTTCCAATGATGGACTTAAAATCCAAATATGTTAGAATTATTTTTCCTGATTCTTAAAGATTCTCATTCAGAGTTTTGTCTTTTCCTATCTATAGAAGTCACTGATTACATTAAAAAACTCATTGATCTTTAAAATGCCTTCACATAAACTAAGCATAATGAAGAATAGGGTGTTATTATAGACAGAGTCTTAAAGCAGACAATTAATAATCTGGGTTCTGCTCCAGAGTGTTTGGCAGAGTTACTGTGTGAACTTGAGAAAATCACTTGGGTTCTCTGAGCATCAGTTTCTTCATCTGTAAAATGGGTATCATTGTTAAGAAAAACTCCTCAGGAATAGATCAAAGAAAGTCCCAGCCATTGGAGCACTCTTGAGTGTTCCCCAAAAGGCAGCCCTAGTCCTTGGCAAGTCGGGGAGATAGGTGCTTCCCGTTGGTGCCTCACTTCTTTCCACAGTCATTTCCGCACTTCAACTAATTCTTCCCTCCCAGAATCCTGCACCCTGTTTCTTCCACTTCTCTCCTATAACAGAGGAAAACACTCTGAAAAAGATCCTTCAAAGAAAGACATTAGAGAGTTTAGCATGATTATCCTTGCAGAAAAGTTAAGAGTTGAAAAAAATAAATATCCTTAAGGGAAGAGAATGCTGAACCCAGTGACTGGGATCACTAACTCCACTGCACCCAAATATAGGGTTTTAGATTTGGACAGAGGAATCCTCCTGGCAGGCTCAAATCATCCAGGTAGGTGGCTTAAAAACAAAATAACATGGCACTGAGAGATTTTTTTTTCTTCCTCACCAAAGGGACTCAGCGTCAAACTCAAGAGTGATTAAACAGAGCAGCATCAGCTATTGTTTCCTAATAAATGCAGCTGCAGAATCCAGCCTAAGAAATGCAATTTTCCACCTTGCTTGGCCAAAGCTGTTATCATCCAAGATATCACTTACGTGAAATACATTCTCTCTTAAAACAATAATCAATATTAGACACCTGTCACCTTCTCATTCGAATCCTGCAACACACTGAGATCTGCAAGCTGTTGAAATGTGTTGAAAAGCTGAGAAAGCCTTCCGAGCTTGCTTCAGCCTTCACGTGAGCCAAGCACAGAGCCCTGGGTGAGACAGGGGGAAAGGACAGTCACTAGGAATGTCAAAATGAGCCACATAGGGGTGTGTAGGGGGTGGGCAGGTATAATAACTCATCAAGGTTATGCCACAAGGGAAATCATTAGCAAAAGAAAAGTCTGTTGTTGGAGATGTTCCATCTGAGACATTTGAAAGGCCAGCGTTGATCACAGAAGAACTAGATCCCCATCATCAACTTTTGGGGCAGCGGGCAAAGGTCCCCAGGTTTAACCACTTGGGGCAATTTGGTGTCATAAAGCCAGAGTGGATGGAGGATAGAGAAAGAAGGAAGGAGGAAGCCCCACAGGGAGAGAATCCCCCACTTCCACCTCAGTGTTAGTTGCTGCCTCCTGGTAAGATAAAGTCACCTGTTCCCTGTGGACACCTGTCCACAGGTAGTGGGACTTAGTGCAGGGCCACACTCACTGTAGAGGAAAGACTCCTTGGAGTCATCAGACTGAGCTATGTTAGAATGTGAAGTACATTACTCAGCCATTAAAAAGAATGCATTTGAATCAGTTCTGATGAGGTGGATGAAACTGGAACGTATTATACAGAGTGAATTAAGCCAGAAAGAAAAATACCAATACAGTATACTAACGCATATATATGGAATTTAGAAAGATGGTAACGATGACCCTATATGCGAGACAGCAAAACAGACACAGATGTATAGAACAGTCTTTTGGACTCTATGGGAGACGGTGAGGGTGGGATGATTTGATAGAATAGCATTGAAACATGTATATTATCATATGTGAAGCAGATCGCCAGTCCAGGTTCGATGCATGAGACAGGGTGCTCAGGGCTGGTGCACTGGGATGACCCTGAGGGATGGGATGGGGAGGGAGGTGGGAGGGGGCTTCAGGATGGGGACACATGTACACCCTTGGCTGATTCTTGTCAAATGTATGGCAAAAACCACTACAATATTGTAAAGTAATTAGCTTCCAATTAAAAAATAAAGAGTGTGAAATACAAAACTTCCTGGTTGTGTGACCCTAGACAAGTTCCATAATTTCTCAGACCCTCTCTTTTTCTCTTTGTGAAATGCAAGTGAAATCATATGAGGATTAAAGTATCAGATTAATGGTTAAGCATTTACCAAATTCACTCAACAGTTATTGACTAAGGATTGTGGTTGATGTTTGGCATTCTGGGTTCTATGCTATCTTTAATGGCCAAAATAGCAGTACTTTTTTGGTGAAATGCCAAAAAATGTTCATTTTTTAAATGAGAAAAATTAATCTGAAATATAATATATCTGGAGAGTGATAAAAGGCATTAAACTTTTAATTTGAATAATTTAGAAAGCATTATTTTTCTCTCCCTCTCTAAGTAGAAGGAAATGACAATAAACAAAGTAAAGGTTCTATTACAAAAAGTTCCACCCTGGACTAAAGCCTTGTTGTATGAACCAAAAATGTGCATGATGGCGTTAAAACTGATAGTTTCCTCCAAAGTGTAAATTCTCTGTACATACACCCAGGGCAGATTCATGTCAATGTATGGCAAAACCAACCAATATAATATTGTAAAATAATTAGCCGCCAATAAAAATTTAAAAAGAAAAAAATTAATAATAATAATAATAAATAAATAAAACAAGGACAAACCAGTGTAGTCTTCTTGGAAACAAACTTAAGCTTGGTAGAAATTAAAAAGGTTGCATTTCCTTAACAAGAAAAATTCAGAGATATCAACATGTTTAATGAAGGAAAAGAACTGTTCAAAAATGAAGAAATCAGAAGATAATACCTGACGTTAGCTTGTAACTATCTCCTCTCCACTCCTCCGTCCAATCGGGGTGTCAAAAGGGCCATTTCACCACATGGAAAACTTTGCACAAAACTCACTTGTCAATGACTCAGTGATGACATGATGATTACAGTTTGTCTCTTTTTAAGATATTCCTTTTAAAAAGTATTTCAATCATTTAATTTTAAATTTTAAAATTAAACTTTCTTATGTATTTTTGTTTCCTCTTTAATAATAATTCTGGTTCCTTTTCTTTTCTCTTTTGGCAAACCTTGCAGCATCCATGCCCCTTGCAGTGGAAGTGCAGAGTCTCAACCACTGGACTGCCAGGGAAATCTCTGGTTTCTTTTCAATACCACTTCATTGCATTCATTTTATCTGCTAATTAATTAAATTAGAATGGAAATATGTTTATTTACATTTTACTGTATTTATGCTTTACATTTTATAATTACACGTTTTCATATTTAAAATCATTATATGTTTGGTTTTAAAGGGGTTCTGTACTTTCTGAACTCTGAACATTTTTATATCGCATGACGTTCAGATATCGTCCATCTTGATGTTACATCATTATTACTGCCTTTTTGTGCCAGCCACTATGTAGATATGGGAAGATAAGAATGAGCAAGACTTTTAAGAGACATATGGTGTAAGTACATGGTTTCTTCTATTCTTTCTCAGACTTTCAGATATATATATATAAATTACTATCAACTGAGACTTAAAGGTTATCATTACAATTATCCCAGTGGATGTGCTGTGTGGCATTCAAGTGCCGGGTCCCCTTTTTCCCCATTGCAAACATTTCATGTTTGCTGGTTTTGGAGGTGATGTTGAAAAATACTGGACTCTTCTAAAATTGTCAGTTTTTCTTTTCAATTATGAATATATAGCTAGCATCGGAACAATTTGCAAATCTTAGGAAATTAACATTTAAGAAGTCTTGGTGAAATTCATAGAAAAAGGCATGCTGGAAACACCAGGATTCCCAATGGAGAGAGAAGAAAAGAAAGAAGATACTGAACCACCTTGGCAATCAGAGCTTGAGTTGACCATCAGGTGGGCAGTTTTCAAACATGTGGATGAGTTTTTTATTCCCTTGGGAGAGTGGCTTGGGTCACACAGCAAAATGGTCTGGACAGTGTAAGGAGAAAGCAGCATAAAGGAATGTCGATGATGAGGGAAAAGCAGGAAATGAGGGTGGGAATCAGAGACACATTGAAAGCCTTTAAATTGCTTTTAATTAAAATGCTGATTGTTTTCCCCAGTTTATAACAAATGCAATTTTAAACAGAACAATAAATTCAAAAATCCAATAACAATATTGCAAACAGCATGTGACACCAAACCGAATGGACCGCAGCCCATTCCTAACTCTGCAGACAGGAGTCACCCCTTTCCCCAATAAGCATTAAATTCAGTAAAACAACAAAGAAGCAAATGAACTAATTATGAAAAGAGGATTGAGGGAAAATATAAAGAATTTTAAGTACATTTCTATTTTCTTAAGAAATTATAGTAACATCAACAAGATCTATGGAGTGCTTCCCAGATTATTCACCAAGCAGAATTGGAGAATTTTAATTAATGAAAGAGAATAATTTTTAAACAACACATCAAAGAGGAGATAAAAATATTTCTGGAACATTTATTTTCTTTAAGAGCTTAAACATTAATCTCTTTAAAACATATACACTATTTGTTACCTTAGATATTTTATAGGGAAAAATATAAACACTTGAAAATATCATTAATTCTGAATTTGATCAGATATAAATTAATGGAATTGAAACCACACCCCTCAAATGTGTACTCCACACCAATTGCACCTCAGATGGGACTCAAACCCACAATCTCTGGCTTCGGAGGGGACTCAAACCCACAGTCTCACAGCTGAAACTGCATACCTGATCTCGGGACTTCATGAAGCTCAGACTCTGTGTCTTAGCACTGAAGGAATACAGCAAGAGACAATGTGATAGGCAAGAAGTTGATTTATTAATAATCTTTGTAAAGATGTTACAGGAAAATGGGGTGTGAGAGGATGGTCATGAACCAGGTCTCAAGTGAGTTCCTTCTCAAGTGAGGGTCTTTGGCTTCGTGCAAGAAAGAATTAAAGTGTTAGCCACAGTAAAGTAAAAGCAGAGATGCACGTTCCATGGGCAGAATGCATGTAACATTGGCCTTCATTTCCAACTTAAAACGCCTAAAAATGCCTAACAGGTTTTTAGATTTGTGAATTTTAGTTGAAATGTATTTTACAATGTTACTAAACCTGCAGAAATATTGAAATATTTCAGAGAACTTATTCACTGTACATTTAATTTATTTTATTTATAAAAGTTATGAACTGTAGAAAGTTTTACTTGTTGGGTCAAACGCTTGTTGCTTCAAATGCTTGTTGCATTTGAAGTGCTAGTTACAAGAAAATCAAATACCTTCAATGTATAAATGCTATTAAGTTTTTAAAGGACTCTGGAGTATAAGTAAGTTTGTTTAAAGAAATTTAGTCTGTTCAACTTGAAAAAAATAAATAAATAAAATTGGAAAAATAAATAAAAAAAAAAAATAGAAACTTGTAAAAAAAAAAAACAAAAAAAAGAATGCATGTCTGCCTCAAAAGGCAAAAGCATCCTTGGGAGAAACACACTCCACAGACAGAATGTGGGCCAATTCAGAATACAAGAGTGGCCCCAGAATTCAGGGTGGTTAGTTTTTATGGGGTGGGTAATTTCAAAGGCTAATGAATCTTTGACTATGTGGATCACAACAAACTGTGGAAAATTCTTAAGAGATGGGAATACCAGACTGCCTTACAAATCTCCTGAGATGCCTTTATGCAGGAGAGGAAGTAACAGTTAGAACTGGACATGGAACAATGGACTGGTTCAAAATTGGGAAAGGAGTATGACAAGGCTGTATATTGTCACCCTGCTTATTTAACTTCTATGTAGAGTACATCATGTGAAATGCCAGGCTAGATGAAGCACAAACTGGAACCAAGATTGTTGGAAGAAACATCAACAACCTCAGAGATGCAAATGATAACATTTTAATGGAAGAAAGCAAACAGGAACTAAAGAGCCTCTTGAAGACTGTGAAAGAGGAGAGTGAAAAAGCTGGCTTAAAACTTAACATTCAAAAAACTAAGATCATAGTATCCAGTCCCATTACTTCATGGCAAATAGATGGGGAAAAGTGGAAGAAGTGACAGATTTTATTTTCTTGGGCTCCATATCCAGTGCAGATGGTGACCTCTGTCATGAAATTAAAAGATGCTTGCTCCATGATAGAAAAGTTATGTCAAACCTAGATAGCATATTAAAAAACAGAGACATCACTTTTCCGACAAAGGTCTGTATAGTCAAAGCTATGGTTTTTCCAGTAGTGATGTACAGACATGAGAGTTGGACCATAAAGAAGGCTGAGCAAAAATTGATGATTTTTAATTGTGATGCTGGAGAAGACTCTGGAGAGTCCCTTGGAAAGCAAAGAGGTCAAGCTAGTCAATCCTAAAGGAAATCACCACTTCATTGGAAGGACTGATGCTAAAGCTGAAGCTCAATACCTTTGCCACCTGATGCAAAGAGCCAACTCATTGAAGAAGATCCTGATTGAGAGCAAGAGAAGAAGGGAGCAACAGAGGGTGAGATGGTCGGATGGCATCACTGACTCGATGGAGATGAGTTTGAGCAAACTCCAGGAGATGGTGAAGGACAGGGAAGCCTGGTGTGCTGCGGTCCATGGGGTCGCAAAGAGTCAAACACAACTTAAGTACTGAACAATGAGTGGGAAGATTACTCCAACTATCTGGGGAGAGGAGCGGGACATTTCCAGGAACTGGGGCACCACCCACATTCCTGGCTTTTCATGGTCGGTCTTGGAACAGGCTTCCCTAGTGACTCAGTGGTAAAGAATCCACCTGCCAATGCAGGAGACACAGAGACAGAGATTTATCCTTGGGTCGGGAAGAAAATGGAGAAGGAAATGGCAACCCACTCCGGTATTCTTGCCTGGGAAATCCCACGGACAGAGAGAGGAGTCTGGCAGACTATACAGTCAGAAACGACTTAGCAACTAAACAACAACAAAACTCAAAACTGTCATGGTGCTGGTGGGCGTGTCATTTAGCTAATGTATTATGATGAACATGAAATGAGGCTCAAGGTTCACTGAAAGTCAGATCTCCTATCTTGGGTCTAATCAGTTCTCACAAGTCTCTGTCAATCCTCAATGGCTCTGGATGTATTACAGGTTGTGCCCTGCCCCCTTCCCACTTGTCTCAAAATCAGTTTTGGAAATCTCCTTTACTAAATGTGGTTCCAAAAGATTTTACTGATATCATAAGAATAAGGTTGTTTTTATATCCTATAATCACAAGGAGATACATTGTGATCTGAGCCCACATAAACAAAATCTTGGTCACTCATTCAATAAGCAAATATTTTCTGTGCACCTACTATATAATAGGACCTTTTTGGGGTTTATCTGGAGAAACAGAAAGTAAATCAGGGGTTAAATATATAGTATATCAAACAATGATACATTATATGTAGAAAAGTAAAGGGTTAATGTTTTTAATTTATAATAGAATAATTGGGGAAGGAAGACCTCATTCATAAAGTGACATTTAAGCAGAGGTCTGAAGGACAGGAGGGAGCAAAATATTTGAAAAGTATCTAGTGAAATTGCCGTTCCGCAAGTGCAAAGGCCCTGAGGGAGGTGGGCAGGATTTGTTTAAGGAAGTCAACATGGCTGAGGAAGTGTGCAGTGGATGCAGTGGACATGGACATACACTGCCTATGGGGTCAGAAGATAACCTATTACTAGTAGCTCCTTCAAGGTGTGCCTCAGCTATAGGCTGAGAGAGCCACCCTGCACCAGGTCAAACCCTTCTCACAGCAGCACTCACCTAATGGCTAATGAGCAGGTGTAAAGGCTATTTTGGCCTCAGGAGAGGCACCTCCAGCAGGCCATGAATTCTGCCCAGTTCCTTGAAGGATTGCCTTTAGCTTTGTTGAGCTGTTTCACAGTTAGATTTCTCTCTTTCTTACTTCTCTCTCTTTCCCCATCCTACTTCAGCTTACTTCTTTCCATAGGTGTTAAACCCTAATAAATACCCTGACAAACAGATGAGATGGTTAAATAGTTTCACTAACTCAACAGACATGAGTCTGAGCAAGCTCTGGGAGATAGTGAAGGACAGGGAAGCCTGGCATGCTGCAGTTTAAGGGATCATAGAAAGTCGGATATGACTTTGCAACTGAACAACAACATCACCAACTCTGTCTCCAGAGCCCATCTCTGGAAAATCCAGTCTGCCACAAAGAGTGAGCCAAGGAAGAGGGTAGTTGGAGATAAGTTCAGGAAGTTATCTGAGACCTTGACTTTGGTTTTTCCTGAGTAAGATGAGGGCTTTGTGGTATTTGGAGCAGAGCTGGCTTGGTCTGACATTTCAGAAGGATCCCCCAGCTGCTGTGTTGTAGAGAGAATGGAAGACAAGGTTAGAAGCAGGGAGAGGATAACTCAGTCCAGGGGAGAAATGATGGTCTGCACCAGGCAGCAGTGATGGAAAAAGAGCTTCTGAGAAGTGGTGGACTCAGGGTATATTTTGAAGAAAGAGTCTTCAGGACTCATTGATGAATTGGATGTGCATGTGAGGGAAGAGAAAAGTCAAGAACATCTCTGTTTAGGACTGAGCAACTAGAAGGTCAGAGTTGCAGGTTTGCAGACAAGATAACCGAGTTTGATTTGGGACTTGTGACAAATGAAATTCCTGTTGGACATCCAAGAGACTAGACTTCTGCAAGAAGTTTGAAATGGAAATTTAGGAATCAGCATACGAATAGTACTTAAAGCCATTAGTTGGAGGGAGAGTGGGTGTAGAAAGAGGAGCAAAGACTGGCAAAGACAAAACCTGGGGGTTTTCATCACATTTCACTGGCCCCTTATGGTCCCAGCACTCCTCTTGTTACTGGAATAACCATCCCTGTGATACACAGCAGTGCAAACAGGAGAAGCAGGAGAGTTATGTAGTCAGTAGGGCCTTCTGAAATGTTTATTGTCAGAAGCTTTATAACATCTTTCTCTTGAACTGTCAGTATGAGAAAAATCAATGATTTCTACATTGATTTTTTAAAAAAATTTATTGAAGTACAGTTTCTTTACAATGTTGTGTTATTTTCTTCTGTATAGCAAAGTCAATCAACCATATGTACCCATATATCCCCTCTTTTTTGGATTTCCTTCCCATTTAGGTCACTGCAGAGCACTATAGAGTTCCCTATGCTATACAGTAGGTTCTCATTAGTTATCAATTTTATTCTTCTTGAGAGTCCCTTGGAATGCAAGGAGATCAAACCAGTCAATCCCTAAAGGAAATCAACCCTGGATATTCATTGGAAGGACTGATGCTGAAGCTGAAGCTCCAATACTTTGGCCACCTGATGAGAAGAACTGACTCATTGAAAAAGACGCTGATGCTGGGAATGATTGAGGGCAAGAGGTAAAGGAGGCGACAGAGGATGAGATGGTTAGATGGCATCACTGACTCAATAGTCATGAGTTTGAGCAAACTCTGGGAGATGGTGAAGGGCAGGGAAGCCTGGCATGGTGCAGTCCATGGGGTCACAAACAGTCAGATGCAACTAAACAACTACAGTGAATATATGGGCTTCCCTGGTAGCTCAGTGGTAAAAAATCTGCCTGCCAGTGCAAGAGACACAGATTAGATCCCTGGGTCAAGAAGATCCCCTGGAGAAGGAAATGGCAACCCACTCTAGTATTCTTGCCTGGGAAATCCCATGACAGAGGAGCCTGGTAGGCTACAGTCCATAGGATTGCAAAGAGTCAGGCACAACCTCATGACTAAAGAACAATAAAGTGTAAACATGTCAATACCAATTTCCCAATTCACCCCATCTCACCTCCCCCTATTTGGTGTCCATACATTTGTTCTCTATGTCTGTGTCTCTATTTCTGCTTTGCAAAAGGTTCACTTGTACCATTTTTCTAGATTACACAAGTGGTACTGGGAAAACTGGACAGCTCCATGTAAAAGAATGAAATCAGAACACTCCCTGGAACCATACACAAAAATCAACTCAAAATGGATTAGAGATCTAAACGTTAAGGCCTGACACTATAAAACTCTTAGAGTAAAACATAGGCAGAACACATTTGACATAAATTGCAGCAAGACAAAAGGAACTGCAGGTCATCATTCCGTTTACTGAATGACGAAATTCTGGTGGACAGATGGCTGCAACGGTACCCGATGCTGGGAAGACAAGGGTGGCATTATGAAGGAACACAGCTTTGACTCTGGAGCCAAGGTAGTTTTCCTTAAAGCATAGATCTTCTGATCTTGATTAAAACAACTTTTATCAATCAAGTCACAGATTAATTTTGGTTTTACTAGTAAAACTTAATTAGTAGATCACCTGGAAATGATATGACTTCTAAAGAGTAAGTAAGCAATTAATTTTTTTTTTAAATCAAATAATCCAATTTTATTTATTTATTTTTTTTCAAGTTGAACAGACTAAATTTCTTTAAACAAACTTACTTATACTCCAGAGTCCTTTAAAAACTTAATAGCATTTATACATTGAAGGTATTTGATTTTCTTGTAACTAGCATTTCAAATGCAACAAGCATTTGAAGCAACAAGCATTTGACCCAACAAGTAAAACTTTCTACAGTTCATAACTTTTATAAATAAAATAAATTAAATGTACAGTGAATAAGTTCTCTGAAATATTTCAATATTTCTGCAGGTTTAGTAACATCGTAAAATACATTTCAACTAAAGTTCACAAATCTAAAAACCTGTTAGGCATTTTTAGGCGTTTTAAGTTGGAAATGAAGACCAATGTTACATTGTAATATGCCAATTACAAATAGTACTTCAAATAGCAAATACTACAGTTTGTCCCAAACTTTAAAAACTATTCATGAACTCAACACTGAACTATTGATGGCTATGAGAATTGTTCCTAGTCTTTTTGAAAATTTCAACCCATTTACGTTTAAGGTAATTATTGATAAGTACGATCCCGTAGCCATTTTCTTTATTGCTTTGGGTTCAAGTTTATACACTCTTTCTGTGTTTCCTGTCTATAGAAGATCCTTTAGCATTTGTTGGAGAGCTGGTTTGGTGATGCTGAATTCCCTCAGCTTTTGCTTGTCTGTAAAGCTTTTGATTTCTCCTTCATATTTGAATGAGATCCTTGCTGGGTATAGTAATCTGGGCTGTAGGGTATTTTCTTTCATCACTTGAAGTATGTCTTGCCACTCCCTTCTGGCCTGAAGAGTTTCTGTTGAAAGATCAGCTGTTATCCTTATGGGAATCCCCTTATGTGTTATTTGCTGCTTTTCCCTTGCTGCTTTTAATATTTGTTCTTTGTGTTTGATCTTTGTTAATTTGATTAATATGTGTCTTGGAGTATTTCGCCTTGGGTTTATCCTGTTGGGGACACTCTCTGGGTTTCTTGGACTTGGGTGATTATTTCTTTCCCCATTTTAGGGAAGTTTTCACCTATTATCTCCTCAAGTATTCTCTCATGGTCTTTCTTTTTGTCTTCTTCTTCTGGGACTCCTATGATTCGAATGTTGGAGCGTTTAACATTGTCCCAGAGGTCTCTAATATTGTCCTCATTTCTTTTAATTCGTTTTTCTTTTTTCCTCTCTGTTTCATTTATTTCTACAATTCTATCTTCTAGTTCGCTTATCCTGTCTTCTGCCTCTGTTATTCTACTGTATGTTCCCTCCAGAGTGTTTCTGATCTCATCTATTGCATTATTCATTGTATATTGACTCTTTTTTATTTCTTCTAAGTCCTTATTAAATCTTTCTTCCATCTTCTCAATCCTTTTCTCCAGCTTATTTATCTGTAACTCCATTTTGCTTTCAAGATTTTGAATCATTTTCACCATCAAAATTTGAAATTTTTTATCAGGTAAATTCCCTATATCTTCTTCTTTTGTTTGTGTTGGTGGGCAATTATCTTGTTCCTTTACTTGCTGGGTATTTCTCTGCCTCTTCATCTTTCTTATATTGCTTTGCTTGGGGTGGCCTTTCCCTCTTCTGGCCGTTTGTGGAGTTCTCTTTATTATGTAGTTTGTTCGCTGTGTGTGGGGTTGGACGGGTGACTTGTCCGGGTTCCCTGGTTAGGGAAGCATGTGTCGGTGTTCTGGTGGGTGGAGCTGGATTTCTTCTCTCTCCTTTCGAAGACAATGGGCTGCTTTTCTGGGAGCCTGATGTCCTCTGCCAGTATTCAGAAGTTGTTTTGTGGACTTTACTCTGCGTTCAAATGTTCTTTTGATGAATTTGTGGGGGAGAAAGTGGTCTCGCCGTCTTATCCCTCTGCCATCTTGTTCCTTCCTCCCCAGAACACTGGATTCTTATATTCCACTTGGTCGTGGAGTAGCTCTTCCCAGCTGCTCCAGCAAGGCACAGCCGCTGTACCTTACCTTGGACGAGGGGTATCTCCTCAAGGCCGCCCCTCCTGCTTTGAATGTGGATCAGCTCCTCTCGGCCCTCCGGTGCCCAAGCAGCCACCGCCTCCTGGACGTGGTACAGCTCCTCTCGGCCACCGCCTTAACCCTGGGCATGGGGTAGCTCATCTCAGCCACGATTCTGCACGTGGTCAGTTGCGCCGGAGCCGGGCGTCTCCCGCGTCTGCACCACCGGTGCCGGGCGTCTCCCGCGTCTGCGCCTGCGCCGCCGGAGCCGGGCGTCTCCCGCGTCTGCGCCTGCGCCGCCCAGCAATTAATTTTTAAAAGAGTGACCATAGAGCTCTGAAAATCCATTGTCTACAGTTATTCATAAAGCTACATTTTTAAAAAATACAGCCAAGAAGAGTGATGAAAGATATACAATTTTTAAATTCTATTTTATATTGAGCTATAATTGATTTATAATGTATTAGTTTCTGGGCTTCCCTGGTAGCTCAGAAGGTAAAGTATCTGCCTGCAGTGAAGGAGACCCAAGTTTGGTCCCTGGGTTGGGAAGATCCCCGGGAGAAGGAAATGGCAACCCACTCCAGTATTCTTGCCTGGGAAATCCCATGGACAGAGGAGCCTGGGGGGCTACAATCCACAGGGTCACAAAGAGTCAGACACAACTGAGCGACTAACACTTTCACTTTCATACAGTAAAGTGATTCAGTTATGCATTTACATAGATCTATTATTTTCCAGATTCTTTTCCCATATATGAAAATCCATTTTAATTCAAAGAGAAAGTATAAATCATACATATACGTGTAAGTTCTTAATAGAAATCTTTCTTATTATGCCTGCATTGGAAAGACAGGTAAAAGCCAGAGGTAAAAGCACACGCAAAAACAGTAAAAAAGAGTTTCTTGAGTTCAGTGCTTCTCAAACTTAATATGCAGATGAATTATGTAGAATCTGGTTAAACTGCAGATTTTGATTCAACAGGAGGCAGAGCAGGGTCTGGATTTCTGCATATTTAACAAAGCTCCCAGGTGTGCTGCTGCTGCTGATCCACAAAACACACCTCCAATAGCAAGGCTTTACTTAATATTATCTGATAAGAGGTTAAACTGACCATGTGGCAGAAAAATCTCTCTCCCTGCAGACACAAGCTCACTGGGAGATCTTAAATATCAGGACACATTCACAGAGAGGGATTACACTTGACTATAATCAGAAAGAGTCTAGGTGAACAATACCTGTTCAAACCTGAGGAAGACAGTGAAAAATCATAAAATATTACAAAAGAAAAGATCAAGCAAGAGTTGGAGATCATAGACCATTCCGTTAAAATGGCACCTAATTATGCATAGGTCTTTATATTGCTTTAAACTTAACAATTTTTTAAAACTTAACAATTTAATTTTTACATCTTACTTAAAGGTACTGTTTAGACTAGTATCTTAATGCTGTGCTGTGCTCAGTCATGTTTGACTTTTTGCGACCCCATGGACTGTAGCCTGCCAGGCTCCTCTGTCCATGGAATTCTCCAGGCAAAAATACTGGAGTGGGCTGCCATTTCCTCCTCCAGGGGATCTTCCCAACCCAGGGATCGAAACCGCAGAGGATTCTTTACCACTGAGCCACCTGGGAAGCTCCAGTATCATTTTTTTTTTAATTTATTTACTTTTTAATTGAAGGATAATTGCTTTACAGAATTGTGTTGATTTCTGCCAAACATCATGCTTTTCATTTGTTTTTAAAAGAATATTTAGGTGTGATCGAATTTTCTGTTTTCTATGATTCAGTTGTCTCAGTTTTCAATCTTGATGACCTTTCATAATCTGGAAACTTTAAAATGCTGATTCTTAGGTCTGGCCTCTAGAAAATACAATTTCCTTACTCTAAGGATGGGCCTCTGTAAATTTTAAAGCCCCCCAGGAGATTCTAATATGCCGTCCAGGCTGAAAACCACTGAATTTAACCAAAACTAAGCAAATTTGTGGGTTTTCTGAGAGTATAACCCTGGGAACACCATACACACAATGACATAGTAACGACTTCTGGAGACTAGCCTTGCACCCCCGGATTTATAAAGTTACAGCAAATAGCATAAAGGATTAACCAAATCCTTTGATCTCAAAAACCTGAAAATCACTTCCCCTTTTCCATTTTTCCAAATCAAAGGCTTCAGACAGATTATCTTTAAGCAGGTTTCCAAGGACTCCCACTGAAACTGAAATGTTGGTAGTCTCCAGCAGATAATCAGAATGGAACCGATACGAAGAACTGCTCTTGAAGTGTTGGAATTACCTATTGATCCTATGGTGGCTTAAAATATACAGAAGGAAGGGAAGGGAGGAAGGGATAGAAGAAACAGAAGACGGAGGGAAGGAGAGAAGAAACAGCTCCTATGAGATAATATTCATTTTTGTTGTTAAGCTGATTTTTTCAGTAGAAATAGTCCTAAGGAAGTGTTTTTTTTTTTTTCTCTCTGAGTCTAAAAGTGAAAGGGCAAATCAAAAAATTAACTTCAAACTTGACGATCCATGTGGACATCAGGAAAGCCCCACAGAGACAGGTTAGCTCAGTTTATTGAAAGAAAACAACAGTAAGATCAAGGTGAACTAATACGATCTCCATGTAAGACAGTGCACTACCCTCTATTCTCCAGCCACTGACAGTATTGCTAAATTCAACCAACCATTTTAGAAAATGTGTTCCCCTGAACAATAGGGAAATTTAGTGAGAATAAGTAAAAGGCTCAGGGCAGATCTATGGCACCAACGGGAAAAATCAATCACCTTTATATGTGAGGGATGGCTCAGTTCCATGACATTATCTTTGGTTCTCCCATCTGTTACCCAGGAAAACAAGAACTTGCTTTTGGATGATGGAAAACCCCAATGAGAATCTAAAATGCTCCTCTTTCCTCTTTGATTTTGTTTGGGTTTCCATAGACAAAGTGTGGTTTGATGAGGATTATCTAAAAACAATCCTTGGAGTTTACCCTGGGTTTCCCAGACAAGGAGCCCATGTAGACTTTTCTCCTGATGGGAGCACCTACACCAAGACTCAGTTTCCTGCAGCAACAGTGCTCCCAGTTGAAGGTGCAACCGTTCCCACGGTCTTCACTTGCCAACCCCAGTAGTTTATCTCTGCTAGGCTTCCTCATGCACCATCCACAGTCAGCTGGAAGCTGGGTGATCCAAGATGGCCTCTCTCACATGCCTGAAAGTTGGTCGACTTTTAAATGGAGCACCAGTTCTATTCCATATGATCTTTCACCATCCACTAAACTTGTGCATTAGTGTTTTAGGGCTGCCATAGTGAAATACCATAGACTGGGGGGCTTAAACAGCAGAAATTAACCTCCTCACATTTCTGGAGGCTAAAAGTTCAAGCTCAAGCAGTCAGTAGGGTTGGTGTCTTCTGAAGTCCTCACTCCTTGGCTTCTAGATGGCCATCTCCTCCCTGGCTCTCCACATGGGCTTCCCTCTGTGTGAGTCTGTGTCCTAAGCTCCTCTTCCTATAAGCACACAATTCATACTGAATTAGAGCCTACCCTACTGATTTCATTTAACCTTCACTACTTCTTTGACAGCTCTATCTCCAGATATAGTCACATCCTGAGATGCTGAGGACTCTGACATATGAATGTGGGGGTGGGGGTTGGAGGGGCAAAATTCATCCTATGGACACAATTCATCTCATGGACTCATTCACATGGTGGCCTCAGGGTTCCAAGCACAGCAAGGAAAAAGCCCAACACAAGTGCTTTGTAAACCTCTGCTTGTGTTGTACTTGTTTAAGTTTTATTGGTCAAAGGTAGTCTCAAGGCCAGAGTCAGTGTAGGATGGCACTACTGCAGGACATGGCTTCCCAGGTGGTGCTAGTGGTAAAGAGCTGACCTGCCAATGCAGGAGACCTAAGAGACGCAAGCTGGATAGCTGGGTGGGGAAAATCCCCTGGAGGACATGGCAACCCACTCCCGTATTCTTGCCTGGAGAATTCCATGGACAGAGAAGCCTGGCAGGCTACCATGGACAAAGAGTTACACACAACTGCAGCGACTTAGCATGCACCTCAGGACATGGATAGAGGGAGGGGTATAATTTGTGACCATTGTTGTAGCCCACAACATGTTGTGATGGAAACAAATAATAACTGGTTCACTCTCACCCCTGAAGAACTTCACCCCAGTAGGGGTAGAGTTCAGATACCCCTTTCTAGAAAAATAATTTTCTGTGTAATGAGATGCATACTGTGGGCTATGACATAGTACGGTGTCAATACAAACAAGTCATTTTTCCTTATCAAAAGAGAAAACCAATCCTCATCTTTCCCTTTCTCACACAGACCTTATGAGATCAGATGTGAAAACTCTTTGGAAGAAATGTGCTCTATCAGTCTCCTTAAGTGACATGGGTATCATACTGATCAACCTGAGATATCTTAATTCAAATCATGTGGATGTCTGGCATCAATACTGAGTCACTTAGCAGATATGTTGCCTTGGGTGTTGCCCTGTCCCCAGAGTTTTCACAAGCACTGCCTTTTAACAAGTTACTTCCAAATGCAGACTGAGCCTTTCAAGTGACATTGTGACTGTCACTGCTAAGTCTCTGTCAGACTAAGCTCTCTGTCCAGTGGTCAGTAAATAGCATAAAATTTGCACAGTTCATTGGCTCCAACTCAATTTGAGTGGTGTCAGAAACTTCAGCGGTTCCAAGAACCAATGAGCACAGGAAATGAGGTTTTGTAATAAATGTTTCACAGGGAAGAACAAGGTCAAACATCTATCTGCATCCATCCATCCTTTTAAGACACACTCAGCTCAAGTGCTTCCTATTCCATGATACATTCTTAGATCATCCTTGCCCACAGAGATCTCTCCTTCTGAGTGTTAATCATGTTTTACTGAATCGACTAGACTTAACAAGAAAAAGAGAAAAACTGACTTTATTTTTCTCACCTTTCCCCATTAGTTTGAGTAGCACAGTCTTTAGTTACCACCTCTTAATTCCACTGTCCCAGGCTGTTGGCTAGTCACAGCCTCAGCCACTTGCCTTCCTTCACTTTAAGCCGGAGTCAGATACCAACCTCAAAGTCTCCTAAACTCTAAAAAATGCAGCCAATCTTTCTGAATAGTTCTTTTGAAACACCCCTTCACTTGGCTTAAAATCAGTGAAAAGTCCTCATAGGGATGGTAGAAATGCATATAACTCTCTCAAATCCCTCCAAGAATTCCTTTCTTACAATGTTTCAATTTCTCCACCACTATTTAAGCTGGAAATGGATGATGAGCTAATAAGGACAGACCAGTTCACCATTTCTTGAGTTCTGCCCAGGTGGTCTTGTCCAACATACGGCCTGCCTGATGAGTGTGGATACTTGGCAGTAGTTAGTTTGTTCTCAGCCTTTAGAATCGTCACCATAAATATGAGACAAGCTGTTACCAATAACAGAAACATCTAACAACTTTTTACTCTTCTGTATTTATTGTCCTTAACAAAATTGCCTTATTGTACTGAGTAGGCTCAGAGGATAAAGAATCTGTCTGCAATGCAGGAGACCTGGGTTAGATCCCTGGGTCAGGAAGATCCCCCAGAGGAGGGTATGGCAACCCACTCCAGTATTCTCGCCTGGAGCATGGACAGAGGAGCCTGGTGGGCTATGGTCCATGGGGTAGCAGAGTCAGACATGACTGAAGCAACTGAGCATCACACACCCCTATAAGACTAGACGTATTTAGACCTTGGAAAAATGAGAGTTTGGAGAAAATGAAAAAAATAAGAGAAGATAACTTGTACTCTTGAGGTCCTCACACACTAGTGGAGATTATAGTAGAAGCTTTTTGGAATTATCTATCTATTCCAATGGCCTGATTTCCCAATTCTTGGAAGTTTATCCCCATTCCCCTTAATGGACCCCAATAGCCATGCCTGTGTGGTAATGTCACTTGTTAACCATGGCTGATATCTTCCTCAAGATGAGCCAATTATATTACTCTACTGGGAATTAAGAATTAGACTGAAATCACATCAGACTCTGTAGCTGGAAGTATGAAAGAAAAGTGAAATTGTTAGTCTCTTAGTACTGTCCAACTCTTTGCCACCCCATGGACTGTAGCATGCCAGGCTACTCTGTCCATTGAATTCTCCAGGCAAGAATACCAAAGTGGGTGGTCATTTCCTACTTCACACTGGAAGGGGAGACATTTTATACCTTGTGGAATAGAGAAGAAGAGAAAGTCAATCTGCAGAGAAAGAGAAAGCGGTAGACATACAAAGAAGTCAGAAGTTTCACAAGGATTATACTAAGACTCTTTGATGAATGAAGCCCTGAATTTTTCATAATAAATAATACAGACCTTTGAGACTAAACTATGTACTTTTGCCATCATTTGTAACATCTGCCTCTCTTTTTTCAAGTAAAAACTGTCTCAGGTTTGAATAATATATATCTATGTGCTGACTCCACTTCCCCTCCCACCCACCAATCAGCCATCACCAATCCTATCTGCTGAGTTCAAATGCAGCCTCAGACCTTTCTCAGCCCAGAGGAAGACAGCTACCCCAGCCCTTTTAAGATAGTAGGAAATAAGGTCCATTTGCCAGTTAGGGCGATTTTATAAGGACCTAAAATTTGTCACTCTCTCAACAGAATGGGGACTCTGTCTATCCAATCATTTTAGCCAACACTGTAGAATTTCCATAATACTAAGAATCAGTGTTGAAGCCATTTGCTAGGCAATTTGATTCTCAATGGACTGGATAAACAAGTTAACCAGATGATTTCCTAGTGTCTCTAGGCTCTCCTCTTCTTTCAGCTATTTATAAAGCCTCCTCAAACAACCATTTTGCCCTCCTGCATTTCCTTTTCTGTGGGATGATTCTGGTCACCATGGACATGGACAATAACATGGACATAACATGAATAATGTTAAGAACCTCTGTCCACAGTTCTTCAGGTACTCTACTGCTGCTGCAGCAGCTGCTGCTGCTAAGTCACTTCAGTCGTGTCCGACTCTGTGTGACCCCATAGACGGCAGCCCACCAGGCTCCCCCATCCCTGGGATTCTCCAGGCAAGAACACTGGAGTGGGTTGCCATTTCCTTCTCCAATGTGTGAAAGTGAAGTCGTTCAGTCATGTCTGACTCGTAGCGACCCCATGGACTGCAGCCTACCAGGCTCCTCCATCCATGGGATTTTCTAGGCAAGAGTACTGGAGTGGCTTGCCATTGCCTTCTCCATCAGGTACTCTAACAGATCTTAATTCCTTAAATCTATTTGTCAAAAATAGCTAAGAAAACAAGAGAAGTGAAAGGCAAAGAAGAAAGAGAAAGACATACCCAACTGAATGCAGAGTTCCAAAGAAGAGCAAGGAGTGATAAGAAAGGCTTTTTAAGTGAACAATGCAGAGAAATAAAGGAAAACAATAGAATGAGAAAGACTAGTGCTCTCTTCAAGAAAATTGGAGATACTAAGGGAACATTTCATGCAAAGATGGGCAATGCACAAATAAAGAACAGAAACAGAAAGGACCTAAAAGAAGGAGAAGAGACTAAAAATTTGCAAGAAAACACAGAAGAACTACAGAAAAGGATCTTAATGACCCAGATAACCACAATGATGTGGTCACTCACCTAGAGCCATATGTCCTAAAGTCTGAAGTCAAGTGGGCCTTAGGAAACTTTACTGCCAATGAAGCTAGTGAAGGTGACAGAGTTCCAGGTGAGCTATTTCAAATCTTAAAAGATAATGCTGTTAAAGTGTTGCACTCAATATGCCAACAAATTTGGAAAACTCAGTAGTGGCCACAGGACTGGAAAAGGTCAGTTTTCATTCCAATCCCAAAGAACGTTCAAACTAACACACAATTGCATTCATTTCACATGCTAGCAAGGTCATGCTCAAAATCCTTCAAGCTAGGCTTCAGCAGTACATGAACTGAGAACTTCCAGATGTACAAGCTAGATTTTAAAAAGGCAGAGGAACCAGAGATCAAATTGCCAACATCCATTGGATACAGAAAAAACAAGGGAATTAAAAAAAAAAAAACACATCTATTTCTGCTTCATTGACTATGCTAAAGCATTTGATTGTGTGGATCACAATAAACTGGAAAATTCAGAAAGACATGGGAATACCAGACTACCTTATTTGCTCCTGAGAAACCCATATGCAGATCAAGAAGCAACAATTAGAACTGGACATGGAACAATGGACTGGCTCAAAATTGGGGAAGGAGTATGTCAAGGCTGTATATTGTCACCCTGTTTATTTAACTTCTATGAAGAGTACATCATGCAAAATATCAGCCTGGATGAATCACAAGCTGGAATCAAGATTGGCGGGAGAAATATCAAAAACCTCAGATATCCAGATGATGCTACTCTAATGGCAAAGAGGAACTAAGAGCCTCTTGATGAGGGTGAAAGAGGAGAGCGAAAAAGCTAGCTTAAATCTAAACATTCAAAAAACTAACATCATGGCATCTAGTCCCACCACTTCGCAGCAAATAGATAGGGGAAAAGTGGAAATAGTGCAAACTTTATTTTCTTGGGCTTCAAATATTATCATGGACAGTGACTGCAGCCATGAAATTAAAAGATGTGAGCTATTAGGGAAAAAAGCTATAATACACTTGGTTCAGTTCAGTCGCTCACTCGTGTCCAACTCTGCGACCCCATGAACCGCAGCACACCAGGCTTCCCTGTCCATCACCAACTCCTGGAGTTTACCCAAACTCATGTCCATTGAGTCGGTGATGCCATCCAAACATCCCATCCTCTGTCGTCCCCTTCTCCTCCTGCCATCAATCTTTCCCAGCACCAGGGTCTTTTCAAATGAGTCAGCTCTTTGCATCAGGTAGCCAAAGTATTGGAGTTTCAGCTTCAACATCAGTCGTTCCAATGAACATCAAGTACTGATCTCCTTTAGGGTGAACTGGCTGGATCTCCTTGCTGTCCAAGGGACTCTCAAGAGTCTTGTCCAACACCACAGTTCAAAAGCATCAATTATTCAGTGATCAGCTTTCACTATAATATACTTCAATTCAGTTCAGTTCAGTCGCTCAGTTGTGTCCAACTCTTTGCAACCCCATGAATCACAGCACGCCAGGCCTCCCTGTCCATCACCAACTCCCGGAGTTCACTCAAACTCATGTCCACAGAGTCGGTGATGCCATCCAGCCATTTCATTCTCTGTCGTCCTCTTCTCCTCCTGCCCCCAATCCTTCCCAGCATCAGAGTCTTTTCCAGTGAGTCAACTCGTCGCATGAGGTGGCCAAAGTATTGCAGTTTCAGCTTTAGCATCAGTCCTTCCAATGAACACCCAGGATTGATCTCCTTTAGAATGGACTGGTTGGATCTCCTTGCAGTCCAAGGGACTCTCAAGAGTCTTCTCCAGCACCACAGTTCAAAAGCATCATACTTAGACAGTGTATTAAAAAGGAAAGATATCACTTTGCCAAAAAAGGTCTCTATAGTCAAAGCTATGGTTTTGCCAGTAGCCATGTACAGATATGAGAGTTGGACCATAAAGAAGGTCGAGCGCCAAGGAATTGATGCTTTCAAATTGTGGTGCTGGAGAAGACTCTTGAGAGTCTCTTGGACAGCAAGGAGATCAAACCAGTCAATCCCAAAGGAAATCAACCCTTAATATTCACTGGAAGGACTGCTGTTGAAGCTCCAGTACTTTGGCCACCTGATGCAAAGCACTGACCCACTGGAAAAGGCTCTGATGCTGGGAAAGATTGAGGGCAGGAGGAAAAGGGAAGACAGAGGAGGAGACAGTTGAATGGCATCACCAACTTAATGGACATGAGTTTGAGCAAACTCTGGGAGATTGTGAAGGACAGGGAAGCCTGGTGTGCTGCAGTCCATGGGGTCGCAAAGAGTCGAACATGAATAAGCAGCTGAACAACAGCTATTAGGCTCTCCTTATTAGGTCATTAGATTAGTGAATTGAAGTCACTCAGTCGTGTCCGACTCTTTGAGACCCCATAGACTGTAGCCTACCAGGCTTCTCTGTCCATGGGATATTCCAGGCAATAGTACTGGAGTGGATTGCCATTTCCAGAAAGCCAAGAACTTGGATTTATACATAATAGTGTGAAGAATTCATGGTAGGAGTCTTGGCTCCAAGTCCCAGGTCCAACACTAATTTGTCATGAAACATAAAGACAATCATTCTGTAGACTGACCTCTATAGGGTTCTTGTAATGAGTGAGGTGATCATTCAAGTTTGTGCACATGCTTTGAGTACCTTCAGATGATCCGCTACCACCATATAGATCTCCCAACACCCAACAATTGCCTTTGGTAAGATATGCGTCAGGAAAGGCCTGAAATAAGAGATATCCATTCAAGTGGCACCATTTATGTGTAAATATGATGCTCATTAATGACTAAATGTCCCATTTAAAGGACCTTGGGGGTAAGTTCCACTATGAATGCAGTCCCACGGAGCATTTATCATTGATCAAAATTTTGTAAGATTTTTTTTTATCTTACAAGAAAATTATGCAACTTTATTTCACTTTTTGGAGCCAAGATCAATGGAAAAAACTGTTAAATTAGCACATCCTAGATGCCTGGGAACATCTATTCTTGTTCCTTTCAAAGCATGAGCACTACTGCTATTTTTAATTCGACTCCTCTATGTCAGATTGAATTTTATATGAGAGCTCATATTTTCAACAAGAAGGAATTAAAAATTAAGGAGGTATCAGTCATGAGTGACTAAGCAATCTTTCAGAAGAAAAAATACCTCTCCTGCAGGTCACACAGTCATCTACCTAGAGGGATTTTCCAGGGATCTCTTTCAACACTCATATTCTCTGATTTATGTTACTGAATCCAAGCTTGGTGTCCTTGCCACACAACAGGCCAATAACTGGGAGGTGAGATGTTGAAGCAAAGAATAGCAATTTTATTCAGAAAGCCAGGCATCCAAGAATAGGGTGGGTTAGTGCCCTAAAGTACCAGCTTATCAGGATCTGGATGCCAGTTTCTTTTATAGAACAGAGAGGGGAGGAGGGGAGGAAGTAAGACTTGCAAGATATCTCCTGGCTTGGCCAGCATTAGGGAGGGGGTGTGTTGATTTCTTCTTTTCTGCAGCCATTCACAGGTGGGCAGGGTCAGAATGTTGCCCTGTGAGCCGAACAAAGGCACTTCAGTTTAACATTCAAGCAGAAGGGAAGGGTTCCCCCAGGCCATTATGTACCGTTATAGCTATAGACAGCATCCTTTCAGTGATCATAGTAATAAAAGCAGTGGAGAGTAAAGATTAAAGCAAAAGAAACAGATCCAACATGGGGTCAGATTCTGTTCTGGCCTGTTACAATTTCATCTGCATCTTAGTCATTATGGCAACTTTAAGATTATTCAGGACAAAGTTAACAAAACCAAGACACCCAGTTCAGTCCACAGACCAGTAGAGGCCCCTCTTCAGATTCCAGCAGGTTCCCCAGTGGAGATTAGTGGGAAAGGCCTAGGGCCAGCTCACTACCCAGTCCCTGGGTCTGAGGACAACTGAAGCAGGAGATCCAGGGTCTACAGCAGCATTCTCTTCCTCCAGGGAACTGTTCTAAAGTTGTCTGGTAATAAAGTTAGAACTGTGTATTGTTCACCCACTATGCTCTGTGTCAGCAATACATGATAAGGAACACAACACAAATAGAAGACATCATTCCCAATCCCAGGAGGTTCATGGTGTTGTGATGGGGAAAGAGGCAAGAGTTGACACAGCTACAATGCAGGACCAGAGGCTAAGAGATGGGTGAAAAGTGTAAGTCAGGGGCAAGCTGAGAGGCAGAGGGGTGAAGTGGTTAGCATCCTTGGCACAGGGGCATACCACTGCCTGGGCTCAAATGCTTGCTCTACTGCTTACAAAATGTGTGACTCTGGGAAAGTGACTTAACTTCTCTGTGCATTAGTTCCTTCATAAAGCCAGGTTAATGACAGTATCTACATCACTGAGTTGTTACAATGACTAAAGGGGTTAAGACAGATAAAGCCCATGGACACTCTCAAACACTCCACATGCTGTTATGAGTGAAGAAGGTGGCCCTTTCATTCTCTTTACAGGGGAGTCCCCAAAAAGACAGAACAGAAAGCTGGTGAAGGGCAATCTTCTTGTCAACCAAGCCATCTTGTATATCATCTAGTGATTTGGGAAGAAGATCTCTGGAGAAAGATGACTCTTACTTCAGAGACCAACCCCCTTAATCATATCACTTAAGAGACCACTCCACAATCATCAGGTGGGAAAACAAGCTAGAGGTTCATTAAGATGTCTTCAGTTCAGTTCAGTTCAGTCGCTCAGTCGTGTCCGACTCTCCGTGACCCCATGAATCACAGCACGCCAAGCCTCCCTGTCCATCACCAACTCCCGGAGTTCACTCAAACTCATGTCCATTGAGTCGGTGATGCCATCCAACCATCTCATTCTCTGTCGTCCTCTTCTCCTCCCACCCCCAATCCCTCCAAGCATCAGAGTCTTTTCCAGTGAGTCAACTTGTCGCATGAGGTGGCCAAAGTATTGGAGTTTCAGCTTTAGCATCAGTCCTTCCAATGAACACCCAGGATTGATCTCCTTTAGAATGGACTGGTTGGATCTCCTTGCAGTCCAAGAACTCTCGAGAGTCTTCTCCAACACCACAGTTCAAAAGCATCAATTCTTTGGCACTCAGCTTTCTTCACAGTCCAACTCTGACATCCATATATGACCACTGGAAAAACCATAGCCTTGACTGCTGCTGCTGCTGCTGCTAAGTCACTTCAGTCGTGTCCGACTCTGTGTGACCCCATAGACGGCAGCCCACCAGGCTCTCCCATCCCTGGGATTCTCCAGGCAAGAACACTAGAGTGGGTTGCCATTTCCTTCTCCAATGTGTGAAAGTGAAAAGTGAAAGTGAAGTCGCTCAGTCGTGTCAGACCCTTAGCGACCCCACGGACTGCAGCCTACCAGGCTCAACCATCCATGGGATTTTCTAGGCAAGGGTACTGGAGTGGCTTGCCATTGCCTTCTCCGATAGCCTTGACTAGATGGGCCTTTGTTGGTAATGCAATGTCTGTGCTTTTTAATATGCTATCTAGGTTGGTCATAACTTTCCTTCCAAGGAGTAAGCATCTTTTAATTTCATGGCTGCAGTCACCATCTGCAGTGATTTTGGAGCCCAAAAATATAAAGTCTGACACTGTTTCCACTGTTTCCCCATCTATTTCCCATGAAGTGATGGGACCAGATGACATGATCTTTCTTTTCTGAATGTTGAGCTTCAAGCCAACCTTTTCACTCTCCTCTTTCACTTTCATCAAGAGGCTTTTGAGTTCCTCTTCACTTTCTGCCATAAGGGTGTCATCTGCATATCTGAGGTGATTGATATTTCTCCCAGCAATCTTGATTCCAGCTTGTGCTTCTTCCAGCCCAGCATTCCTCATGATGTACCCTGCATATAAGTTAAATAAGCGGAGTGACAATATACAGCCTTGACGTACTCCTTTTCCTATTTGGAACCAGTCTGTTGTTCCATGTCCAGTTTTAACTGTTACTTCTTGACCTGCATACAGATTTCTCAGGAAGCAGGTAAGGTGGTCTGGTATTCTCATCTCTTTCAGAATTTTCCACAGTTTATTGTGATCCACACAGTCAAAGGCTTTGGCCTAGTCAATAAAGCAGAAATAGATGTTTTTCTGGAACTCTCTTGCTTTCTCCATGATCCAGTGGATGTTGGCAATTTGATCTCTGGTGCATCTGCCTCTTCTAAAACCAGCTTGAACATCTGGAAGTTCACGGTTCACATATTGCTGAAGCCTGGCTTGGAGAATTTTGAGCATGACTTTACTAGTGTGTGAGATGAGTGCAATTGTGCAGTACTTTGAGCATTCTTTGGCATTGCCTTTCTTTGGGATTGGAATGAAGACTAACCTTTTCCAGTCCTGTGGCCACTGCTGAGTTTTCCAAATTTGCTGGCATATTGGGTGCAGCACTTTCACAGCATCATCTTTCAGGATTTGAAATAGCTCAACTGGAATCCCATCACCTCCACTAGCTTTGTTTGTAGTGATGCTTTCTAAGGCCCACTTGACTTCACATTCCAAGATGTCTGGCTCTAAGTGAGTAATCACACCATCGTGATTATCTTGGTCGTGAAGATCTTTTTTGTACAGTTCTTCTGTGTATTCTTGCCACCTCTTCTTAATATCTTCTGCTTCTGTTAGGTCCATACCGTTTCTGTCTTACTGTCCTTAAAATTAATTCAAACGATTTTAAGAAATTAAGTTGAACTGTGAGTCTCTTTTGCCGATTCTGTGCAACAATCAGCTTCTCCCCTTTACTTTTGGGATTCAGCTTCTATTTAAAACTTTTGATCATCTAATAGTATCACTGAGCAACCTTAATTTTGCCTCAAATTAAAAAAAAAAAAGTATCGTTGTGTCTCCAAAGAGAATCTAGGGAAGAGAAGAGTTGGAAAGAGAAAGGACATGCAATCAGCACTGTTTCTCCATCCACTTTACTGATGACCAGGCTCTTACAACCAGGGATGAGAATTTTGAACTCCACAGGTACTGTATGGAGAACTCTGATCTGGTCTGAAGAGAGACCCCAAGCTCTTAAATATCTGAGCATAGCATATAGTTATTATAAATAATAATAAACTCTCAGCATCAAAGCTGGATGGATAGATAGGAAAATAAGTAAATACCTACTATCTTTTTTCCAGCATCAAGAAATTCTCATATCTCCACATATTTTCCCCAAGATCCACTGTGTCTGAAATCCCATCATGAACTTGCCTTTTGGTTAAGTAGTGCATGCCCTTTGCAGGCATTATTTCATAAATTCAGAATTATCAAGATTGATAGCTCATTGTGTCTCTAACACCTTAGGCTGAACACAACCATCAGATGCCCTCTCTCCTGCTAGAGGAACAAGGATGCTGGAGATGAAGTGCCTACAGAGTTATAAAAGGGCCAGCAGCTGAGAAAGAAGACCAGTAGTGCCCAGAGACAAACGTTCTACCCTCACAAGTTTGTTGAGAGCTGGTCCTCAGTCTCTGTTTTCTCCAAACATCTTCCTCTGACTTAACAGCAAATTCAGGAAAATTTACCATTCAGCTCTTGCTTCCTCCCAGGTCGTGCAGTGGCAAAATATTCACCTGTCAATGCAGAAAGTGAAGGAGATGTGAGTTCAATCCCTGGCTCTGGAAGATCCCCTGGAGTAGGAAATGGCAACCCACTCCAGTATTCTTGCCTGGAAAATCCCACGGACAGAGGAGCCTGGCCGGCTAAGGTCCATGGAGTCTCAAAGAGATGGGGAAGACTTAGCAACTAAGCATGCACATGTCTTGCTTCTAGCTTTATAGCTAAAATTTCAGAAAAGTGAGGTGGAAGGAGAAATACTTCGGTTGGTGAACACACGCTTTAATTGACACAGAAATAAATGGTAAATGGTTGAATTATAGTTGGTGGTGACATTACTCTAAACAGCTCAGGCTGCAAGAAGAGATGTGGGAATGAAAATATCCAAAGAACATCATTGTCATGGGCATTTCAAATGCAACACAGCCAGCCAAATCAATCACACTTAAAAAAAAAAAAAAAAAAACTGGCCAAAGGCCACCCTCTAGTCAATCCTGGAAGAGAAAACTGTAGCGACATATGTTCCCTTAAAAATGGAAAATTGCAATTCATTTCCAAAGTAATCATTTCTCGTGCCCGCCCCAACTTTTTTATGCCTCTCTGAACTTCCTGAGTATATTTACAGCGCAAAACTTTCTTCCTGTGTATGTGTTCATGCTGTGTTTTATTTGCATTGCAGAATATCACTGTAGCCCTCCCAGTCCTTATAAATTAAGTTTATTTTGAGATGAAAGGAATGGAACAGAAGTAGTTCCTGCTGTGACTTAATGTTGTAAGAGTTTATTTCTTTGTTTTTCTTGGGAAACTATATTGATGGGACAGACAGGGAGAAAAAAGACAAAAAGCCTCCCCAAATTCCATGCCAGTTTTCACGCGCATTTTTAAAAAAACAATGTATGTAAATAATCCCCTTCCAGATGTACTCGGATCAAATGGGGACACTGGGTAATTGAGAAGCAAGATTTCCATCTGCTCTATCAATCCAAAGGAAAAAGTGGAATGTTAAAAAAAAAAATTAACATCTAAAAACACAACAACATTGACCCACCTGCCATGCAGCAGGTCTGTGTTCTCCAAGGCTTTGTCCAGAGCCAGGACAACATCCCCCACCCTATTCTGTTGGCCCATTTGTCTCCTGTACCCCACCCTCATTGGCTACCATGCATTCATCCATTTATCCAACTACCTCGGCCTTCACTTATTAATTTTGTGGTCCTGAAATGATACTAAACCCTACACAGCAGGGACTTCCCTGATGGTCCAGCAGCTAAGACTTCTAGCTCCCAATGCAGGGGGTCCACGTTCCATCCCTGATCAGGGATGGAACAAGAACCCACATGCCACAACTAAGCATCCCGCATGCCGCAACCAAGATCAAAGATCCCAAGTGCCACAACTAAAACCCAGAGCAGCCAAATAAATCACGTTTCTTTATTTTTAAAATCCCACACTCATCAGTCTTTTCACATTTGTCTGCTTTGTCTTTAAGGCTAAACTGGAAGCCTTTTCAAGAGCAGGAAGCTTGTCTTTCATTGCTCAGTCTTCATATTGGCTTCCAGCAAAGAACCCTCCTACTAGAAGTACAATAAACCCAATTAGAAAAAATAAAGTTGATTTTATTTCATTTTAAAATATAGTGACATGCCCAGTAAAGCCACATTTTTATCACATATGAACACTGGGAAGAAAACAGAGTTTCTCAGGTTCCCAGTTCTGCCTATTTTTAGAGTCAGAAATACCACCTTGGAGCAGACTGCTTCTCTAAGAAGAGGGAGCTGGGGGCTTCTCTAAGTTATTTAGATGAAAGCAAGTGCCCATTCATTCTGGAAAAACTCCCTACCCAGATGCCTCTGTCTGGGCAAGGAGACCTGAGATAGAGGCAGCAGCAGTCAGTGCACGCCCTTCCCTTGTGAGTATCTGCATCTGCTCACGTTCCCCGGGGTCGGAGCTTCCTGACAGGAAGGGGAGGAGGACCAGGGCCCTCTGCCCGCCGTGGTTTAAAGCTACTGGACAGATCCATGGATTGAGGCAGCAGCTGGCAGGAAAGGACGATGGGGCTCCCTGGAAGAAATGGACCACAAGTATCATTCAACTCAGATCTTGCTCCTCACAGGGGAGGCCTGGAACTGGCATTTGAAGCCTCCCTTTGGACCCGCCTCCTCCACAGAGGAAGAAATTCATGGGTAATAACTGCATGCAGTTTGTTATGGACAGAACTGTGCTGCTCAACCAAAAGGTTTATGTTGGAGTTCTAACCCCCTCTGTGTCTATCTCTGGAGACAGGATCATTACGAAGTACTGAATGGTTAAGGTTAAATAAGATTATAGAGTCCTGATCTGATAGGACTACAGCCTTGAAAGAACACGGAGCCCTCTCCATGAATGTCCGTCTGTCTATCTCTCTCTCTCTGCCACATAAGGACACAGCAGAGAGAAGTGAGCAGTCTACAAGCCAGGAAGAGAGCTCTCACCAGGAACCAACCTTGCTGGACCTTGACCTGAGATTTCCAGTCTGGAGAACTGTGAGAAAATAAATGTCTGTTGTTTAAATCACCCAGTCTAAGGCATTCCATTTGGCAACCCAAGCTAACTAGTATAGGTATTGTCACCTTTATTTAGTAGATTAGAAAACTGAACTCATAAAGGTTCGAGATAATGTTCTCAAGATCATACAGCCAGGAAGTACCAGAGCCAAAGGTCCACCCCACACTGTTTTCATTTTGCCAAGCTCAGTTTCTGAAGGAAAACCACATTTACAGTTATCCACACTGCTATACACGCTAGTAAAGTCATGCTCAATTATGCAGAGTACATCATGAGGAACGCTGGGTTGGAAGAAGCACAAGCTGGAATCAAGATTGCCGGGAGAAATATCAATAACCTCAGATATGCAGATGACAGCACTCTTATGGCAGAAAGTGAAGAGGAACTAAAAAGGCTCTTGATGAAAGTGAAAGAGGAGAGTGAAAAGGTTGGCTTGAAGCTCAACATTCAGAAAACAAAGATTATGGCATCTGGTCCCATCACTTCATGGGAAATAGATGGGAAACAGTGGAAACCGTGTCAGACTTTATATTTGGGGGCTCCAAAATCACTGCAGATTGCAGCCATGAAATTAAAAGACGCTTGCTCCTTGGAAGGAAAGTTATGACCAACCTAGATAGCATATTAAAAAGCAGAGACATTACTTTGCCAACAAAGGTCCGTCTAGTCAGGGCTATGGTTTTTCCCATGGTCATGTATGGATGTGAGAGTTGGACTGTGAAGAAAGCTGATCGCCAAAGAATTGATGCTTTTGAACTGTGGTGCTGGAGAAGACTCTTGAGAGTCCCTTGGACTGCAAGGAGATCCAACCAGTCCATTCTAAAGGAGATCAATCCTGGGTGTTCATTGGAAGGACTGATGCTAAAGCTGAAACTCCAATACTGTGGCCACCTCATGCGACGAGTTGACTCACTGGAAAAGACTCTGATGCTGGGAGGGATTGGGGGCAGGAGGAGATGGGGACGACAGAGAATGAGATGGCTGGATGGCATCACGGACTCCATGGACATGAGTTTGAGTGAACTCCGGGAGTTGGTGATAGACAGGGAGGCCTGGCGTGCTGTGATTCATGGGGTCCCAAAGAGTTGGACATGACTGAGTGACCGAACTGAACTGAACTGAACTGAACACTGCTACAGGAAAGGGAGACAGCCTAATTCATCAGACAATAGTGAGAAATGTATAAGCCATTGTATAGCCGTGTGATCAGTCACTCAGTCATATCTGACTCTCTGAAGCCGCATGGACCGTAGCCCACCAGGCTCCTCCTCAGGCAAGAATAATGGAGTGGGGGTGCTATTTCATACTCTGAGGAATCTCCGGACCCTGAGATCGAACCCGCATCTATTGCACCTCCTGCATTAGCAGGCAGATTCTTTATCACTAGAGCCATATGGGAAGCCCATTATAGCCTTAGGTGGGCCTGGAATAGGAGGAAAGCAAGTTCTACCAGAAATTCCTGTTGAACGAATGGAGGGATGGATAGATGGATGGGTGTACTCCTCCAGCTTGGAGCTAGCAAGGCCTCCTGGAAGAGGTGACAATTAGGAAGCTAGCATTCTTTTCTCAGAAACTCGGGCACAGTGAACACTTTCCTTGCTCTCAGATCCCCTGAGGGATTAGTCTTCCTCTGACCACACAGCACTGGGAAACCTGCCTTTGCAGGTTTAGTGCCTTCTGCTTGTCCCCGCAGTGTTTTATATGAAAATGACAACAAATCAATATGTGGGATGGTTGATTATTGGTCCCTCTTCTGCCCTCCTTTCCTGGATTTGTACCTTTCCTGCAGTACAGGTAGAGGTTTCGTAAATTATTAATGAATTAAATTTTTTTCTTTTCCCTACATCAGGGCATGAGGTCTCCAAGTTGTTTTCAGACTGAGGGTTGTCAAAAGAAGGAAGAATTCTTTATGTATTTTACTCTTGAAACCGAAGACCTGAGATAATCAGGTGATACTTTATACCCCACAGGAGAACTGGGAAGACAGAGAAAAGAGGAGACTGTAGCTCCACTCTCTTCTGCCCTCAGGAACACCAAGAGAAGATCCCCTGGAGTGAGTGCAATGATGTGACCCTGGAAGAGATCTGGGAGGAGAGACAGGGGGTTCCACCCCAGGGGCTTGGAGAAGAGGAAGGGCAGCCCAGGAGTCAGGACCTGGGTGGCGGCTACAGAAATCTTCAGGGAGCTGAACCAGAAGGTAAAAGCCAAGCCACGCCTATGGGTCACTCCTTCTCACTCAAGGCACCACACTGTGGGAGCAGGAAGCCCCATGAACTGTCCAGCTTGCGTTGCTGGGGTGGGGTGCCCTCCAGCTCAGGCACCTGTACTCTGCCTGTGGATTCTCCACCGGAGGGAAGACATGCACTTACCTTGGGTCCCACACTGGCGGAGCCCCACCCACACTGCTCTCTGTGGACTGACCTTTCACTCAACACTAATAGCTAACCCATAGACCTTACTGTGAAAAAATGTAAATACTTATACATTTCTTCAGTCATGTCCAATTCTTTGCAACCCCATGAACTGCAGCAGGTCAGGCTTCCCTGTCCTCTGTATCCCAGAGCTTACTCAAACTTATGTTCAATGAGTCAGTGATGTCATCCAACCATCTCCTCTGTCATCCCCTTCTCCTCCTGCCTTCTATCTTTCTCAGCATCAGGGTCTTTTCCAATAAGCCGGCTCTCCACATCAGGTGACCAAAGTTTTGGAGCTTCAGCTTCAAAAGCAGTCCTCCCAATGAATATTCAGTGTTGATTTCCTTAAGGAGTGACTAGTTTGATCTCCCTGCTGTCCAAGGGACTTTCAAGAGTCTTCTCCAACACCACAGTTCAAAAGCATCAATTATTGGGTGCTCACTCTCCTTTATGGTCCAACTCTTACATCCATACATGACCACTGGAAAAAACCATAACTTTGACTATATGGACCTTTGTCAAAGTAATGCCTCTGATTTTCAATACACTGTCTAGGTTTGTCATAGATTTTCTTCCAAAGACCAAGCGTCTTTTCATTCCATGGCTCCGTCACCAATAAAGTCTGTCACTGTTTCCATTGTTTCCCCATCTATTTGCCATAAAGTGATGGGACCGGATGCCATGATCTTCATTTCTTAAATGTTGGATTTTAAGCCAGCTTTTTCACTCTCCTCTTTCACCTTCATCAAGAGGTTCTTTAGTTCCTCTTTGCTTTCTGCCATAAGGGTGGTGTCATCTGCATATCTGAGGTTATTGATATTTCTCCCAGAAATCTGGATTCCAGTTTATGATTCATCCAGCCCAGTATTTTGCATGATGTACTCTGTGTATAAGTTAAATAAACAGGTTGACAATATACACCTTTGACACACTCCTTTCCCAATTTTGAACCAGCCCTTTGTTCCATTTCTAGTTCTAACTGTTTCTTCTTGACCTGCATACAAGTTTCTCAGGAGGCAGGTAACATGGGCTCTTATTTCCATCTCTTTAAAACTTTTCCAGTTGGTTGTGGTCCACACAGTCAAAGGCTTTAGCATATTCAATGAAGCAGAAGTAGATATTTCTCTGGAATTCTCTTGCTTTTTCAAGGATCCAACATATGTTGGCAATTTGATCTCTGGTTCCTCTGCCTTTATCTAAATCCAGCTTGAACATCTGGAAGTTCTTACTGTTAAAGCTCAGTTTGGAGGATTTGGGGCATGACCTTGCTAGCACATGAAATGAGTGCCATTGTGCAATAATTTGAACATTATTTGGCGATCTCCTTCTTTGGTACTGGAATGAAAACTGACCTTTTCTAGTCCTGTGGACACAGCTGAGTTTTCCAAATTTGCTGGCATAGTGAGTGCAGCACTTTAACAGCATCGTCTTTTAGGATTTGCAATAGCTCAGCTGGAATTCCATCACCTCTACTAGCTTTGTTCTTAGTGATGCTTCCTAAGGCTCATTTGACTTCACACTCCAGGATGTCTAGGTGAGTGATCACATCATCATGGTTATCCAGGTCATTAAGATCTTTTTTGTATAGCTCTTCTGTGTATTCTTGCCACCTCTTCTTAATATCTTCAGCTTCTGTTAGTTCCATACTGTTTCTGTCCTTTATTGTGGTTATCTTTACATGAAGTGTTCCCTTGGTATCTCTAATATATCAATATAATAGATATATTTATACCTATATATAATATAAATTACATATATTTATACTTATTTAATCTGCTCAACAGCACTCTATTATAGTATCTCCAAAGTACAGAGAGGTTAAATAAACTACCCACAGACACACACAGCTGAGCTTCAAACCAAACAGTCTGGCTCCAGATACCTAGTTTCAACCACTGTTCAATACCACCTCTCATCACTCAGGACCCATGTAAGACCCTTGAAACAAGAGAGTCGGGGAAGCAGAAGGTAAAGCATCACAGTACTTGTGGGGCACAGGGCAATGAAGACCACCCCCCACTCCCGACTACACATGATCCAACCCATCCTGAATGGGACTCCAGGTCCGTGATCCAGCTTTCATTCTTGTTGTTGTCCAATCATATCTGACTCCAGCCCAGCAGGCTCCTCAGTCCACGGGATTTTTCAGGCAAGAACAGTGAAGTGGGTTGCCATTTCCTCCTCCAAGGAATCTTCCTGATCCAGGGATTGAACCCACATCACCCACATTTCATGCATTAGAGGCACATTCTTTACTGCTGAGCCACTGGGGAAGCCCCCCACTAGCTCTCATAGTGCAGTTAAACTCCTCCAGGGTCACAGCTCTGATTCACTTTTTTTGATACATCCATAGCTCCTGGACACCTTGCATGTACAAAGAGCTGAGTAAATGCTAAATATATTAAATTATTAGAAAGTATTAATAAAAGCTTTATATTTGAATGTGGCTTTGTCCTGGAGTGACCTGGAGGGTACATTTCTCAAAGAAGCCCAGGCAGGCGCCACGGATGGAGAAGCTCTTTATGTAAGAGTGCTCTTCTCCATAGGCCAATACTTGTCTTTCATTCTTCAGACACTGTAGAAAAATAACTTGCCTTTAATCATGTCTTACACTTTTCACAGTTTTTAAAAATGCATCACCCCTGTTAATTCTGTAGTTAAAGGAGGTATTCTCACACCTACTGTGCAGGTTAAGAAACTGAGGCATTAAAGAGGTTAAATAATGTATCCAACATCATACAGCTGCTCAGCAGCAAAACCAGGACCTAAATGCCAATACCTGCTTCCTACTTGCTGGTCAGGCATTCTTTTCTTGGATGGTGAATGTATTCCTTATTCTCAGACTCCATAGGTTTAATTCCACAAGTACCTTTTCTCAGGCTGCACACCTGTTGGAGAGGACTGGGGGAGGGCGTTTCACACAAAGCCTTGCTAGTTAAGCTCTCCATTGCCCTTGTGATGGACGAATGGACAGGCAGCATCAGCATTACCTGAAAGCTTATTAGAAATGCAGAGTCTTGGGCCCATTCAGGACATATTGAATCTGAATCTGCATTTTAACAAGATCTTCGGATGATCTGTATGCACACAAAGGTCTGAGAACCACTGTTCTGGAAGACATATTCACAAGGGCAGTCATCAACAGACATAAAGAAAGAAGCTGAATATTCTCTGGTGGATTCTGTGAGAGTTAAATGGGGTATCTCATTTGACTACTACATTCAGATATTAACTTGGAAAGCATCACCTGGTTCTCACGCATGACAAGAATGTAAAGGAATTAGCACTCTCCTTGGACTTCAAGCAGCACACATCAGAATGCAAACTTAACTGCTGAATAGCTGGCAGTCTCTCCCACCTGCAGGGGGGAGATGGGGGTTGGGGGAGGAGACACCCACAGGAAGAGAGGCACCCACAGATATTCTGCCCAGAAATAGGGCTTTGACTGGCACCATTCACTCACTACGTGTTTCCTGATGCTGCACTAGGGTGCCGGGGGCTTAATGTTCTGAACACACACATCCAATTCTGTTTGGCACAGACCAAAAAAATGACTCTTCCATGACATATTATGCTGCCTGAGTGGATTTCGTGGAGGTCTGTCATCTTGTCAGTGGACAGGTGGTAGGCTGAATTGGATTCAGCCTCCTCCTCCCACCTCAACTCACCCACCAGATCTCGTACCAGAGGAAGTCTGAGTTAAACACTATTTTTGATTTTTTTTTTTATAAATTGTCTCTACAGGATGGTGTTCAGGCTATAACATGCAGTGTGTTTTAAAGAAACAGTTTTTAAAATTTGTCTGGAATTAAAAAACTAAACATACTGATAGATTTTCCTCACCAAGAGAAGAACATGCTAAATCAAAATGAATTTGTCAATTAACTTTAATGGTACTATAGAGGGTTGAATAGTGTTCCCCCAAACTCATGTCCGCCAGAAACCTTGGAATGTGACCCTAGATGGAAATAGGGTCTTCGCAGATGTAATTGGTTAAGATGAAGCTATACTGGATTGGGGTTTTCTTGGTGGCTCAGATGGTAAAGAATCTGCCTGCAATGTGGGAGACCTAGGTTTGATCCCTGGGTTGGGAAGATCTCCTGGAGGAGGGCATGGAAAGCCACTCCAGTATTCTTGCCTGGAGAATCCCCATGGACAGAGGAGCCTGGCAAGTTACAGTCCATAGGGTTGCAGAGTCGGACACAACTGAGCAACTAAGCTCAGTTGCAAACAGTCGGACACAACTGAGCACATGCTGGGTCCAGCTTCCCTTGTGGCTCAGTGGTAAAAAATCTGCCTACCAACACAGGAGATGAGGGTTTGATCCCTGGGTCAGGAAGACCCCCTGGAGAAGAAAATGGCAACTGACTCTAGTATTCTTGCCTGGGAAACTCCATGGACAGAGGAGCCTGGCAGGCTATAGTCCATGAGGTCGCAAAAGAGTTGGATATGCTTTAGCAACTAAACAACAACTTACCGGATTATGTAGGAGAGGGCCCTACATCCAATGGCTGCTGATGTGCTTATAAGGAGAAGGCTATTTGAAAATACACAGGTGTACACAGGTGAGAACAGGTGATGATGGAGGCAAAAGCTGGCGCTACAAGCCAAGAGACACCAAGGCTGCCAGCAACCACTAGAAGCTAGGAAAAGGCAAGGATTCCTCCCTAGAACCTTCAGAGGGAATTCAGCCCTGCCAACACCTTGATGTCAGATTCCAGATTCCAGAACTGTGACAAAATAAATTTCTGTTGTTTGAAGATACTTAGTTCATGGCACTTTGCTAAAGCAAGTCTGGGAAAGTAATAGAGTATCTAATAAGTAATGTTGCTAACATTATTTGGGGAGCTTGCTCTGTGGCCAGGCACTGCTCTGAACACTGTACATGTATTTACCCACTTAATCGTCAAAGCAACCTTCTGAGGGAGATAGTCATTCTCATTTTACTAAGAGATACTAGGTCACTTACCCACATTTGTTATCCAGCTGATGGATAGACAAGCAGGCTCTCGCCCAGGCAGTGCCACCTCAGAGCCCCGACTCAGAGCCTCCAACCATGAGCTCTGAGATTTGGGAGGTGAAACTGAGATGCACATAAGGGCCAGCATCGGTGTGAACACAGCATCTTGTGTTCCTCCTCTAGCTCCACCTGCCTGATAAGCAGACATCAGAACCAACAAGATTCAGCTGGACAAGCAGGGAGCTTAGCTGCTGGGTGGTAGGAGTTAATGCTGTTGGATTCCAGGAAGTGGAGTTATTAGTGAGTGCTTTCAATTAAGAAAGCTCCAGAGCTCTAAGCTGAGTTGAAAGATCTCAAAGGCTCCGGAGCTGACATGCCTGGGGGCTATCAGCAGGGCCACAGCTTCAAAGCACAACTCGGAGAAGACTCAGTTCACTCTGAGACTCAGAGGCGTACCAAGAAGGTGCCAAGGAAAGAGTGACCTTGCTAAGTTAAGATGTTCAGTTCTTGGAATATGTTTCCCTTAAATCTCTGATGGCACTTATTATGAACTTTTCCTAAAATCACTGTGCTCATGTACTGCTTGCACTGGTTGAAAAGGCGGGCTGACTTGCTAGAATCTTTCAAATTCTACTTTCAAAGGTGGTCCTGCTGTTGCAACACAAACTAGAAAGAGCTGCAGTACCCTGTGGTGACAGACAGTTCTCCCTGGGAGCACAGCGCCGGAGGCTTTAATAAGTTGTGCCGAATGAGTGGACCCAACACACAGAGTCTCCCTCATGGGTTCTCAGCTTTCTCACTTGATGTCTGGTGCTGGGCGATGCTTTGCTGGGGCTTCCCAGGTGGCACTTCGTTGTTGTTCAGTTACTCAGTCGTGTCCGACTCCTTGTGACTGCATAGACTGCAGCACGCCAGGCTTCCCTGTCCTTTATCATCTCCCAGAGCTTGCTCAAACTCAGCTCCGTTGAGTTGGTGATGCCATCCAACCATTTCATCCTCTATCTTCCCCTTCTCCTCCTTCCTTCAATCTTTCTCAGCATCAGGGTCTTTTCAAATGAGTCTGCTCTTTGCATGATGTGGCCAAAGTATTAGAGCTTTAGCATCAGTCCTTCTAATGAATATTCAGGATTGATTTGCTTTAGGATTGACTCGTTTGATCTCTTTGCAGTCCAAGGGATTCGGTCCAGGTGGCGCTAGTGGTAAAGAACCCCACCCCCCACCAATGCAGGAGGCATAAGGGATGTGGGTTCGATCCCTGGATCTGGAAGATCCCCTGGAAGAGAGCGTGGCAACCCACTCCAGTATTCTTGCTTAGAGAATCCCATGGATAGAGGAGCCTGGTGGGCTACAGTCCATAAGGTCGCAAAGAGTGGGACACGACTGAAGGGACTTAACACACACACACACACACACACACACACACACACACACACACACGATGCTTTCTTGGGGACGACGAGGAGCTGTCCTGTACATTGCAGGATGTTGAGCAGCATCCCTTGCCTCTTACCCACCAGAGGGTCAAAAGCCTCCCTACCCCAGTGTGACAACTACAAATTACCCAGAGAAATGAAATCACACCCTACTGCATTGAGAACCACTAGCCTGTAGAAAGTAACAGAAATAAGCCACTGTCAACTTGGGGAGAACTTTGTGTTTACAAGGCTTATCTGGCAGCTAAAGGTAGAGGGAGAATAACTCTACCCTTTCTCATCAGCTCTGTCCATACATCCTTAGACCAGGTTTGGCCACTGACCTTCAAATTTTCTTTGCCTTCTTTCTCTCTTCCTTCCCTAGCTTCTCCCCACAACTTTCTCCTTTATTCCATCCTTAGCCCTTCTCATGTTCCTTTCCTGGCTCTTTTTCCTTCACTTTCCCCTAAGATGTTGATGTTCCACCAGGTTTTATCCTTCAGCCTTCATCCTGCTTTCCTTGTTTAAGTTTCACTTATCCCAACCTCCTTTCTCACCTACATGTTGACAACCAACTTTAACCTGACCCTTGTCATAAGTTCTAACTTAAAAGTACTAAACTGGCATTCCAGTGTTTCCAACTAATTATCTATATATGTTCCATTTATATCTCAAAATCAATTTATCTAAAACTATGCGACTCGATGGACATGAGTTTGAGTGAACTCCAGGAGTTGGTGATGGACAGGGAGGCCTGGCGTGCTGTGATTCATGGGGTCGCAAAGAGTCAGACACGACTGAGCGACTGAACTGAACTGAACTGATGCAGAATATTGGAGAAGGCAATGGCAACCCACTCCAGTACTCTTGCCTGGAAAATCCCATGGATGGAGGAGCCTGGTAGGCTGCAGTCCATGGGGTCACAAAGAGTCGGACACGACTGAGTGACTTCACTTTCACTTTTCACTTTCATGCACTGGAGAAGGAAATGGCAACCCACTCCAGTGTTCTTGCCTGGAGAATCCCAGGGACGGGGGAGCCTGGTGAGCTGCCGTCTATGGGGTCGCACAGAGTCAGACACGACTGAATGACTTAGCAGCAGCAGCAGCAACATGCAAAGTATTTATTAAAATTCCATGTAGCTTAGTTTCACTTTTGATTTGGTAGAATCAAAATTCTACCAAAATTCTAAGAAGCATCTCTTCTGGAAGGCCCCCACAATTCATGAGACACTACATAATACTATAGATTCCACTTGTGTTCTGAGCTCTCCTTTCTACTCTTGCTGTGGCTACCCTGGTCCAGGCCTTCTTTTAAGACTGTAAATCTCAGCCTCTCCAACTCCATCACACTGCATTGTTGCTAAGGCATCATTCCAAAACAGTGAGGCTCCAATCCCCCTCTTCCTCTAATACTTCTACCACAAGAGAGGCTCCATGATCCACCTACGTCCCAAAACAGAAACCTAAGCTCCACCACTGGCTCTTCCTTCTTATTTCCCATTCAACCTGTCAACACAGTCAGAATCATTTTGCCTAAAATCCATCCACTCTCTTTCTACTTCTGCTCCCTTAGCTTTAACAAACAGATGTTCCAGCTGGTTTTAGAAAAGGCAGAGGAACCAGAGATCAAATTGCCAACATCCGCTGGATCATGGAAAATGCAAGAGAGTTCCAGAAAAACATCTATTTCTGCTTTATTGACTATGCCAAAGCCTTTGACTGTGTGGATCACAAGAAACTGTGGAGAATTCTGAAAGAGATGGGAATACCAGACCACCTGACCTGCCTCTTAAGAAATCTGTATGCAGGTAAGGAAGCAACAGTTAGAACTGGACATGGAACAGACTGGTTCCAAACAGGAAAAGGAGTACATCAAGGCTGCATACTGTCACTCTGCGTATTTAAATTATATGCTGAGTACATTATGAGAAATGCTGGACTGGATGAAGCACAAGCTGGAATCAAGATTGCCAGGAGAAACATCAATAACCTCAGATATGCAGATGATACCACCCTTATGGCAGAACGTGAAGAAAACTAAAGAGCCTCTGGATGAAAGTGAAAGAGGAGAGTGACAAAGTTGGCTTAAAACTCAGCATTCAGAAAACTAAGATCATGGCATCCGGTCCCATCACTTCATGGCAAATAGATGGGGAAACAGTGGAAACAGTGGCTGACTTTATTTTGGGGGGCTCCAAAATCACTGCAGATGGTGATTGCAGCCATGAAAGTAAAAGACGCTTACTCCTTGGAAGGAAAGCTATGACAAACCTAGACAGCACAGTAAAAAACAGAGACATTACTTTGAGAACAAAGGTCCATCTAGTCAAAGCTATAGTTTTTCCAGTAGTTGTGTATGGATGTGAGAGTTGGACTATAAAGAAAGTTAAGTGGCAAAGAATTGATGCTTTTGAACTGTGGTGCTGGAGAAGACTCTTCAGAGTCCCTTGTTCAGCAAGGAGATCCAACCAGTCCATCCTAAAGGAGATCAGTCCTGAGTGTTCATTGGAAGAACTGATGCTAAAGCTGAAACTCCAATATGTTGGCCACCTGATGCAGAGAGGTGACTCACTAGAAAAGACCCTGATGCTGGGAAAGATTGGAGGTGGGAGGAGAAGGGGACAACAGAGGATGAGATGGCTGGATGGCATCACCGACTCAACGGACATGAGTTTGAGTGAACTCTGGGAGTTGGTGATGGACAGGGAAGCCTGGCATGCTGCAGACCATGGGGTCTCAAAGAGTCGGACACGACTGAGAGACTGAACTGACTAACTGAACCAGCAAGGAACTACTGTATACACAGGGAACTCTGCATAATATTATATAACAACCTGAGTGGGGAAAAAAATTTGAAAAAGAATAGATCCACATATTTGTATAACTGAATCACTGTGATGTATACCTGAAACTATTACTACTTTGTTAGTCAACTTTAAGTGCTTAGTCTGTCAGTTGGGTCCGATTCTGTGACCCTTTGGACTGTAGTGCACCAGGGTCCCTCCCCTGTCCATGGGATTTTTCAGGCAAGAATACTGGAGTGGGCTGCCATTTCTTCCTCCAGGGGATCTTCAGGACCCAGGGATTGAACCCGCGTCTCTTGGGTCTTCTGCATTGCAGGTAGATTCTTTACTTGTTGATCTATCAAGGAAGCCCCAACTCTTTGCGACCCCCTTGGAATTTTCCAGGCCAGAACACTGGAGTGAGTAGCCTTTCCCTTCTCCAGAGGATCTTCCCAACCCAGGGATTGAACCCAGGTCTCCCGCATTGAAGGTGGATTCTTTACCAGCCGAGCCACAAGGGAACCCCTATTCAACTATATGCCAATAAATTAAAAAAAAAAAAAAAACCCAGAGAGATGGAGAATATTATGATTCTGCTTTTTAATGGCTCTGAGCAGTAAGCCTAAGGACAGTCCTTCACTGCATGTAAATATTCCCAGCCAGTCTCGGTTCATCATACTGGGCCTCAGTTAAAATGAGACTCTCTTCTGGTTCAATGGATCGTCCTGCACACAGTCTTCAGGAAACTCTACAGTGACGAAAACCTTTGGAGTCTAGCCACTGTGGGAGAGAAGTATGAGGAAAATGAAATTTGGAAAGCCTGAGGTTAGTCTAGGCAGGACCAGGCTGGTGTCAGATGTTTATCGAGGCAAGAAGATTATAAAAAGAGAGAAAGAGAAGTCAGTTTCAGGTAGAAAAAGATGGAAAAACCTTAATGCAACAGCAGTCCTCCTGAGCAGAGCTTTAGGTTCTGATGAATGCCCTGACAAATAAACTGGCAACATGCTCATCCTGAGACATGAGTACCTGGTTTATTGCCTGTGTGCGTTACAGTTTCTTAGGGTGGGCAGACGTGGATAGCAGGCAGCCTCTACTTGGTGTGAGTTCCCTGCTGGGGTAGGTTTGGGGCACAAAGCAGGGAGGGCAGAGAAGTCATCAGGACCAGGAGGAGGCATTTACCTGAAGCAGAGTGAGTAGGGGAGAGGAAGTGTTTTGAAGCAAGTTCCAAACAGAACAGACAGACTGCACGAAGGCCACAGAGAAAATGAGCCCAGGAAAAGTTTATAAAAGAATTATAGGTACAGATTTCCATTAAATTTTTTTTAATTTGTAGTAAAAATCTCATGACAAAATTTACTTTGTCATTTTTAAGTGTACAATTCAATAGTTAAGAATATACACATTGTTGTGCAACAGATTTCTAAAAATTTTTCATCTTGCAACACTGAATGCCAATATCCATTGAAAAACTCTTCATTCCCCTCTCCCCCTTATAGGGACAAAGTACATGGTTAAATAGTCGATCCCACTAAGGGATCAAAAGAAAAAAGAACAAGAGACCCTTGTAAGTTAAAAATCACTTAAGAAAGCAAGTTTGCTTAACCACAAACCCCAGCAGGCTTGCTTTGCAACCATAGAATAGAAGCATGAGACATGCCCCAAAACAAATAATGGTGGAATGAGCCACACATGGTGCCCAGTGAGCTCAGTCAGTAAGTTAATGAGTCAGGATATGCTCCTCCGGGCACACTTAGAACAAAATTATAAGGAAAAAGTGACATTATACTGAAACCTGAGATAATTTACCATTTTTAATATATGTTACTTTTTTTACTCATTTTCATTACACTGTGACAGTCCTGGCTTGACTATGTAGAGATAAAACTCCCTGCCTGACATGGAGGAGGAGCTGATGTTGGAAGCTTGACATCTACTCAAGAAAGTGGAAGAAGATGGTCTTCTCCTCTTCCCTACCTTTCCTTCAATTATAAAACAATAGCCCACTAAAATCTGTGCACGGTACTCCCTTGCCAACCCACTTATAAACCTCACAAGCATTCTATTCTGATAAGTCAGTTCTCTATCACTTTGCCTCTTGCTGAATTCTTTCAAGCTGAAATGTAAAGAACTGGAGTTCCTTGGAGCATCCAAGATGTATTTCTGCAGTTTCATAACTACTGCCTCGTAACCACCATCCTACTTTCAGTTTCTATGAGTTTGACTACTTTAGCTACCTTTAGCATTTACCTTTTGTGATTGGCTTATTTCACTTAATATCATGTCCTGGAGTTTTATCCATGCTGTAGCATGTGACAGAATTGCCTCCCTTTATAAGGTGGAATGATATTCAATTGAATGTGTATATCACATTTTCCTTATCCAGTCACCTATTGTTGGATATTTGGGTTACTTCCACCTCTTGGCTATTGTGAATAGTTTTGCAGGGAACATGGATGTGCAAATTTCTCTTTGAGATCTTGCTGTCAATTCTTTTGGGTAAATATGCAGAACCAGGACTGCTGAATCACATGGCAGACTTTAATTTTTAAAGATCACTCTAGTAACTGTGTGTAAGGCTAATTTTACATGGGGCCAGTATTGGAGACAGAGAGACCTATTGAACTCAGGCAAGATATCTGTTCAGTTCAGTTGCTCAGTCTTGTCCGACTCTTTGCAACCCCATGGTCTCACTCTCTTCTTTAACCTCCTTGCTGGTTATCCATTTTAAATACAGTAGTGTGTACATGTCCATCCCACACTCCCTAACTATCCCTCCTTGTTTTTCAGTGCAGATTTTATTATTAAATTCTGGTGTGACTATAAATTAGGAGATGAATGCCACTGAAAATACATCGAGTGTTCCTCACACTCCCCAAGAGGAAGGGCAACACTGCACCAATAGGGCCTCCACAAGGAAGGGCCAGGTGGGTCAGGAGGCAGGGGGAGTGAGGAGGGAGTGGGGAAGAACCTTTATTATAGTTTGAGGGGAAAGGAATAAGTTCAGCAGGACAAGCTAACTGAGCATGGCAGGATGGGCTAGCTTGAATACTTTCAGTGTGCTCCAGGGCACAGGGGCTGTTCCTCATTGTCTGGTATCTGAGCCTGAAGTGCTTAGGGAAGGCAAGAGTACCTGGAAGTCTGAGAGTCTAAACAAGGAGGTGATCAGAGGCGGGGCTCTGGATGGGGTGACAGGTGAAATGTGACAGGTGAAATTGTAGGGGAAACGTGACAGGTGAAATTGTAGGGGACTCATCTGCTATCTCCAAGAACTAGCTTACCCTGGGATGGGCAGTCTCTCCACGGCCAGTGAGTCTCCAAGATGACAAAGTGTAATAAAATGTAAAAAATTAAAAATATCCACACCAGGATCAGATGGAATATGGAGTACAGTGGCAGGGAGGACAAAGAAGGAAGAAAAAAAATAAGGATGCTGCTGCTAATAACATTGCTGGTAACCCAGCTGAAAGCATTCCCTGACTTTCATAAAGTTGATAAGAAAAATTCTTCCAGTCCTGGATTAAAAATAGCCACTCACTTTCTGAGAAGTCAGCTACTAAAACATTTACTTCAGATTTCTTTTTATGTGAAGTGATAAATATACATTTTTTCCTCCTGGAGAATATTTATGAAAACTTTTCTGGGAAATGTCTTTTCACTAAATATAGGGTCTCTGGAGACAGTTCAGGAAAGCAGGCCCCCAAATGTGCTGTCAATTGTGACCTGACTGTCTAAATTACCGTATTTTTATATTGTAACTCACTTCCTTTAATGATATATATATTCAACTAATGGTGTGAAAGAGATGGAAACTGGCAGCTTTAATGGTGTGTGATGTATGTGCTCCCTGAGCATTAAATGTGAGGGTTTGCCTGAGACCAGAAGAAGCTTCGATGGCCTGCATCTGGGCCATCGGCTTCCGTGTGTCACTCCGCAGAGGTGACTTTGGTGGTGATGTGGCGTGTGGATGCTCTTTCCTAGAGCACATTACAGATGACCGCAGAGCTGGACTTCGACCATGGGTACTTCAGAGCCTTTTAAGCACCACTTTCTTTTTTTCAGGCCTCACCCCCACTCCCCTTGGGCCTCCTTTCCTTACTTTTCTTACTGTCTGTCTTCCTGGATGTGGCTCAAGACTTCAGCACTTACTGGAAGGGACTGTCAATTCAAATGACTCTACCACTGGTCATCCCGTTGAAGGAGAGGTATGCCCGCACGCACGTCTCTGGGTTTCGGAGACCAGGATGTTTAAAATGAGCCTAAGACAGGGCTGGGGCTTTTCGGGTGGCTCTAGTGGTAAAGAATCCACCTGCCAATGCAGCAGACATAAGAGATGCGGGTTCGATCCCTGGGTCAGGAAGATCTTCTGGAGGAGGGCAACCCACTCCAGTATTCCTGCCTGGAGAATCCCATGGACAGAGGAGCCTGGCAGGCTACAGTCTAGGGGGTTGCAAAGAGTCAGACACGACTGAAGCGACAGAGTATGAACACAAGACAGGGCTCAAACAGCAGGGCACCAGGTGCGTCTCCTCTGGGAAGTAAAGGGGGGACAACACACATTGAACCCCTTCGTCCCTACCCTGCATCTCCTCTCCAGACTGTCCCAACTCAACAGACCCAGCCAAAAGCAGGCAATGTGAATCTAGAGCAATGAGAGTCTGTTACCCAGTGGCTCTCCTCTGTCCTCCTTTCCCCTTATTATATCCCTTTATTAGCAACCCCAGTGCTCGCGACGACGTTTCCTTGCAGAGGTGAGGAGAGGAGGTGTTATCAGTCATTCCGACTTCAAGCTAATCGTCCTCGCTCCAGGCATTTTCAGCCACTTCTGACTGTGAAGAACAATATTTAGGTTCCCTCAAAGAAACTGCAAACAGAAATGATCTGACACGGTGGAAATGGGTCCTCCCTGGACCCATTTGATAGAAACAATTAAAAATACCTACTCTCAAGGAAAATTATCAACCCAAAGAAAAAGAATAGGCAGACTGGGCAAATATAGTTGGAAATGGCTATTTTTAACATGATAAAAGTGCATGCAACTTGCAATAAACACATTAAGACCCCAGCAGATAAAACTAGGAAAACAATAAGATAATAAAATTCAGAAATGTGAAAGACAAGTTTGCCAATTATAAAAATAATGCAAATTAAGTAAACATTAAGGTGCACAATTTACATATTAAGTTCATAAAGAAAAGTTTAATGGTAATCTAGATTACTATTAATGATGTATTGAAAATATGATCACCTACATTGTGTACAGCATTTTTAATGATACAGTCCTTTTGGAAAGCTACTTGGCAATATATTTCAGGGACCAAATGAAAGATTATATTGTTTGACTTGATCATCTTACTTCATACAAAATATAGGAAAGGCTATATATATATGAAGATATTTATCACAATATTACTTTAGTAGGAAAAAAACAAATAATGTCCAGTAACAAAAGGATAATTAGGACAATTAAACTGGCTCTGGACCTGTGCCAGTTCTAAAACATCTCTGCAAATTCTTTCAACCCCTTGCCAGAGGGACATATTCCTTCCCCTTGAATCCGTGCTGACCTTAATTACCGGTTACCAAGGGGGACAGCTGAATGGCACTATTTGAAGGTGATAGGAGACAAAGCTTTTGCCTGGCTTGCTAGAATACTCCTGCTGGAGCCCTGAACCACTACCTATGATGTCCTAGCATCCTGTGGTTGCCGTACTGTGAGGAAGTCCAAGTGGAGAGTCTACACTGAGATGCCCTGAAACTACAGAAAGACAAATAGATGCCCAGCCAGACCCAGCTGCCCCCAGTCACCTCTGTCCAGGATCCAACCACCCTCTGATGGTAACTACTTGAGTCTAAACCACCCAGGCAAGCCTTCTCCAAACTCCTGACACACAGAAACCATGAGAAGTAATTCAATGATTTTGTTGTTTTAGTCACTAACTTCTGAGTAGTTACAATAGATGCCTAGAAAAGGAATCTCTACTAGACAGAACATGAGGCAGCCACTAAAAAGCTTAATTAAAAGACCATGTAGAGGGACTTCCCTGGTGGTCCAGTAGTTAAGAATCTGCCTTCCAATGCAGGGGACACAGTTTCAATCCTTGGACAGGGAACTATAAATCCCTGAGGGGCAACTAAGCCCGCATGCCAAAATTAGAGAGCCCACGTGCCACAACTACTGAAGCCCTTGCACGCCAGGGCCCCATGCACCACAACTAGAGAGTCTGTGCACCACAAGCAAAGATCCACAAGACTCGACAAAGATCCCAAGTGACTCAGCAAAGACCTGGGACAGCTAAATAAATATATATATATTTTTTTTAAAAAGATTATATAGAAACTCAGAAGATTCTTTTACAAAATATTTAGTGAAAAAGCAAGACTACAATTTTTGCACATTATGACTGTAAGCATTAAAGATCCATACTGAAAAGGACTAGAATGGAATGACTACAATGTTAAGAGTGGTATTGGTTTGGTAATATGAGGATGGTATGTGTGTGCTAAGTCGCTTCAGTCGTGTTCAACTCTTTGCCATTCTATGGATTGTAGCCCCCCTGGCTCCTCTGTCCATGAGATTCTCCAGGCAAGAATAGTGGAGTGGCCATGCCCTCCTCCAGGGGATCTTTCTGACCCAGGGATCTAACTCGCTTCTCAGTCTCCTGCATTGGCAGGGGGGTTTTTTGCCACTAGTGCCATCTGGGAAGCCCAAGAATGGTATTACTAAGTTCAGTTCAATTCACTCAGTAGTGTCCGACTCTTTGCAACCCCATGGATTGCAGCACACCAGGCTTCCCTGTTCATCACCAACTCCTGGAGCTTACTCAAACTCATGTCCATCAAGTCAGTAATGCCATCCAACCATCTCATCCTCTGTTGCCCTCTTCTCCTCCCACCTTCAATCTTTCCCAGCATTAGGGTCTTTTCTAGTGAGTTAGTTCTTCACATCATGTGGCCAAAGTACTGGACTTTTAGATTCAGCATCGGTCCTTCCAATGAATATCCAGGACTGATTCCCTTTAGGATAGACTGGTTGGATCTCCTTGCATGCTAATAAAGTCTAAACTCACTAATAGTGTTATAATGCTTGTGTAATTAATTAATGAGAGTCACTGGTCCCTAAGAGAAAAAAATGAAGAGTTTCACTTTAAGATACTGGTTTAACAAAATGAAAAAAAATCTAAGATGCCAAAGCACAGAAGTACTATGGCAAAATTCATCCCTTTCTCAAGAGTGATTCTGAACTGGGATGTTACCTCTGAGGTTTAGGTGTTAAAACGTAAAAGTTGTACCTTCTGTTGTTTCTAAAGACTGATGAGCCCTCATAAATATTGATACTATCCACAGCCAAACAGGCACTGCAGATTTCTTATTTTACAATGCCCTTATTTTTAGGACAAAAATTGCCAAGTATTTGTACAGAATGCAAACAACACAGAAATATTTGACATGGCAAAATGAAAATGCAATTTTACGATGGTCTCTCTTGGGACCAGATAAGACTCTTGGGGCTACTTTTGAAGTTAACTCATATCCCATCACCTCCAGTCCACCAGGAAATGCATGGCTCCTTGGAGCTCAGTGACCTATCAACTGAAGAACACACCCACACAATATGGGATGATGGAGTAAGTCTCAACGGTGGTAAATAAAACATCCTGCCAGGGGAAGAGGACTCAGGAAACGCAGAGCAGCCACTGTCCCATCTGTCCTTTATCAAATCCACAAGGTAAGTATTGTGTAGGCTTTGTCTCAGGCCACAGAGTACATTGGCTGCTGGCCCTTTGTCCTGTCGTTGGAGGGTGAGGCGGGCCCTGGAGGGTGTGCCCCTTTTAGAGACTGACCACCCACCTCCGGCTCATGCAGGTATGGAATCAGCAGCATTGCTTTCAGGCTTGAATGATTCCAGACTTTTGCAGGTGAAGGTAATAGTGACTTAAAACAATAAAATTCCCCCCAAATTTTGCCAAGTTTCTTATTTGCCTGCAGTCTCTCTGTGTATGGGCTTCCCTAGTGGATCAGCAGTAAAGGATCCACCTGCAATGCAGGAGATGCAGGAGACTCAGGTTCAATCCCTGGGCTGGGATGAATCTCCTTTAATCCCTGGAGAAGGACATGACAATCCACCCCAGCATTCTTGCCTAGAGAATCCCATGGACAGAGGAGCCTGGAGGGATATAGTCCACGGGGTCACAATGAGTTGGACATGACTGAGCAACCGAGCACACACACAACTTTGGGCCCAAGATTTTATATGTGCTCATGATACCAGTCCAAAGGTTGGCAAACTTTTCTTCTAAAAAGGCTAGAGAATAAACATATGGGGCTTAATGGGCCAAAACACAAAATCAGAAGTATTATGTAGGTACTTACAGAATATTAGAGAGAGCACATATTGACATTTTTTTCCACCTGTTTTAAGGTCAGGGTCACACAGAAACCAGTGGCAGGCCAGACATGCCTGCACATCAGCAGTGAGCCTGCCCCTAATCTATTACTTACGGGCCTCGGTGTTCCACACCCTTCCTTTCATCTTCATAGCAGCTGTCTTAAAGCCATCGGAGACAGCAGGCTTTAAAGAAAGGACAACAGCTGATCTGATCTTTGTCCATTACTTTACTTTGCTTGTAGAGATGCAGAGAGCTCTTCATAGTCTAAGCTTAAGAAGATCCTGCGGCCCAAAATTTCTGTCCAGGCAAAGCTGCCCCTTCAGAGTCACCACTAACCACTTTGGCTTTGGACACAGATGCATTGGCACTTTCAGCCCTCGGTTCCCAGTTACCAAGTACTCCTTCGACTTAAGATTGCAGGACACGGTAGAATCCTATTTTAGCAGAGTTATGCTCGCTTCCACCAATGCCCACAGACTGTTAACCCTGGCCAGAGCTCAGCTCTCTTATGGCAAAAGTGTCAAGAAACAGTCAACACACGCAACATTGTAAAATTTTTCTACCTGTTCCTGAATATTACCCCTGTACCATCTCCCAGTGAACTCAGGCAAGAGTTTTTACTAAATATTTTGTCACCACAAAACCAGAAGTTCACCAGCTTCTTAGCCAGCAATATCTGTGTATTCCCACTCACTACCTGACCACTTCAGCTCATCCTGCGCCACACACTGAGGTTCTGTAAATGCAGTCTCCCATTTAGGAACTGAATTCTCTCCTGTAGCTATTCTTGGCTTTCATCTTTGGTCCAAGATTATAGCATCAGGCTCCAGGGAACACTATGGAAGACAAGGCAAAGTTAAAAAGGGAAAGGGGTATGTGCCGTGTCTTTAAAAGAAGGCTCTTAAAAGCTACTAAAAGATGTTTTTGCTTGAGTATCATTTGCTTGCCAGAAGGTAGAGACTAAGAAGAGCTCAAGGAAGAGCTAAGAAAGGCAGTTTCCATCCTGGGGAGCCTGATGCCTCGCCAAAAAATTGGGCTTTTATCACCTTGGAAGTGACAATGATATAAGGGCTGACTAGTAGTCTCTTTCATTGATCAGTCAGTCAGTTCAGTCGCTCAGTCATATCTGACTCTTTGCAACCCCATGGACTGCAGCACGTCAGGCTTCCCTGTTCATCACCAACTCCCGGAGTTCACTCAAACTCATGTCCATCAAGTCAGTGATGCCATCCAACCATCTCATCCTCTGTCGTCTCCTTCTCCTCCCACCTTCAATCTTTCTCAGCATCAGGGTCTTTTCTAGTGAGTCAGTTCTTTGCATCAAGTGGCCAACGTATTGGAGTTTCAGCTTCAGCATCAGTCCTTCCAGTGAATATTCAGGACTGATTTCCTTTAGGATGGACTAGTTGGATGTCCTTGCAGCCCAAGGGACTCTCACGAGTCTTCTCCAACACCACAGTTCAAAAGCATCAATTCTTTGGCACTCATCTTTTTTTATAGTCCAACTCTCACATACATACGTGACTACTGGAAAAACCATAGCTCTGACTAGATGGACCTTTGTTGGCAAAGTAATGTCTCTGCTTTTTAGTATGCTGTCTAAGTTGATCATAGCTTTTCTTCCAAGGAGTAAGGGTCTTTTAATTTCATGGCTGCAATCACCATCTGCAGTAATTTTGGAGCCAAAAAAATATAAAGTCTGTTACTGTTTCCATTGTTTCCCATCTATTTGCCATGAAGTGATAGGACTGGATGCCATGATCTTTGTTTTCTGAATGTTGAGTTTTAAGCCAACTTTTTCACTGTCCTCTTTCACTTTCATCAAGAGGCTCTTTAGTTCTTCTTCGCTATCTGCCATAAGGGTGGTGTCATCTGCATTTCTGAGGTTATTGATATTACTTTCTGGCAATCTTGAAGCTTGTGCTTCATCTAGCCCAGCATTTCTCATGATGTACTCTGCATATAAGTTAAATAAGCAGGGTGACAATATACAGCCTTGACGTAACTCCTTCCCCAATTTGGAGCCAGTCTGTTGTTCCATGTCCAGTTCTAACTGTTGCTTCTTGACCTGCATACAGATTTCTCAGGAGTCCCAATATAATTTTCATTTTGAAGATGAGAATATGTGCGTGTGTGTGTGCTAAGTCACTTCAGTCATGTCCAACTCTTTGAAACCCTATAGACTGTAGCCCAACAGGCTCCCTTGTCCATGGGATTTCCCAGGCAAGAATAATGGAGCAGGTTGCCATTTCCTCCACTAAAGGATCTTTTCAACCCAGAGATCAAACTCACTTCTGTGGCTCCTGCATTGGGAGGTAGGTTCTTTACCACTGAGACATTCTTTACCACTGAAGATAAGAATACCAAGGCTTAAAGAGACTGTGTTGCCTGAGATGAAGTGGTAAAACCAAAATTTCCACACCAGGCTGTCTGACTCAAAGTCTCATGTTCTTAACTAGGATCAACCAGCTTTTATGTGGGATTTCACCACACGGTTTGGGGGTGCCCCTCCACTCTGCATATAAATAGATTTAGAGAAGGAAACTGCAGTGGACTTCCTATCCAGCAACTTTTTTGAATCATCACAGTTTTTAGCAAAATTTTCAGACTAAGTTTGAGAAGACAGAGGGGAAAAGGAAACTATGGTCCCCGAACAGTGGATAACAAAATGCACTATATCCATACAATAGAATACCATTTGACTACCAAAGGGACTGAAGTGCTGATACATTCTATAATATGGTGAACAGTGAAGACACTGTGCTAAGTAAAAGAAGCCCATCTCAAAGGAGCACACAGTGTAAGATTCCATTGACGTGAAATGCCCCAAATAGGCAAACGCGTAAAGACAGAAAGTAGATTAGTGGTTGCCAGGGGCTGTGGAAAAGGGCAATGGCAAGTGATTGTTAATGGGGACAGGGTTTCTTTTGGGGGTGATGGAAATATTTTAAAATTGATTGTGGTGATGGTTATGTGACTCAAAATATACTGAAAAGCACTGAGTTAGATGTTCTAATTGGATGAATTCTGTGATCTGTGAAGTATATCTCACTATAATTGTTGCCAAAATAAAAAGCCCAAGGTGACACTGCAACAGGAAAGTTAACACAATGTGTTACATTGATAGACACATGAGCATCTCATGTACTTACAACAACAGTCCCTGCTACTTGCCACACATCCAAAGAGTACCATGGGAAAGCCATATCCACATTAGGAATCACTAGCTGCAGTTGTGCGGTAAAGATTAACCAAAGGAAAAGAAAAGGCAGGGAAAAGTGAGCTATGACTGTCAAAGAATGCAGGGTGAATGAACTTTCCTTTCAAACTGCTAAAATATTCCTATCTTTGTTATAGACTGATTAACAATCATTGATATGTTTCATGGTTCAATATAGCACCAAACATTCTGCACTTGAACTGAAAATCGTGTGAGCAAGGAAAGCTTTCTCTAGCTGTGTTTCCTTGCTCTGGCCACACAGAAGTGACAAGCCCTCTCCTCCACTCAGTGCCTGCCCTCACCTAGGCCTGGATTACTTGGGATTCCACTAATTATACAATCAGAGACCTCAAAGTTCCAGCTAATCCATCTCTCTTATTTTACAGGTTAAGGAATCAAATAATCCTAGTGTTCAGTGACTTTTCCAAAATAAGGCATCCAGTAGGGGCAGATCTCTTCACCCCTCCCCTTAGCCCAGTATATTTTACCCTATGTCTTATTGTTGTTATTGTTTAATGGCTAAGTCGTGTCTGACACTTTTTGTGACCCCCTGGACTGTAGCACTCCAGTCTCCTCTGTCTGTGGGATTTCCCAGGCAAGAATACTAGAATGGGTTGCCTTTTCCTTCTCTGAGGGGTCTTCCCGACCCAGGGATTGAATCCACATCTCCTGCATTGGCAGGTGGATTCTTTACCACTGAGCCACCAGGGAAGCCCATGCTATGCCTTGCTTAATCTCAAATGGCAATGGAGAAATGCTCTGGAAATGTTCAAAGGTTGAAACTAATATCTAGTGTCAATATTCTCAATATTTTAAGAGACAAAAATAGTATTATGAAACAGGGACAAAAATGTATGTGTAACTCTTCACTGTGGCATCTAAGGGGGAAGAATTCTCACAAGTCAGGTCAGCTCTTGGGCTGTCATTATGAAGGGTCTGGACAGGGCAAAAGGGAAAATCAAGAGAGCCATTATGCTTACAACTGTCAGGAGATGTTTTTCAGGAATAGGGAAATGAGAGTAGAAGATAAGGATTTACAGTGGACAAAAACTACTTTTTTATTGGAGTAAAGCTGCATTACAATGTTGTATTAGTTTCTGTTGTAAAATGAAGTGAATCAGCTTATGTATACATATATCTCTTCCTTCTTGCACTTTCCTCCCAGCACCCACCCCACTCACATAGGTCATCACAGAACACCAAGCTGAGCTCCCTGAGCTAGCTTCCCACTAGCTCTCTATTTTATACACGGTAGTGTATATTTGACAATCCTAATCTCCCAGTTCATCCCACTCCACCTGTGTCCACATGTCCATTCTCTACATAAACTTAAAGGCTTTTTCACAGCAAAGAAAGCCACAAGCAAGATGATAAAAAAAACAACCATAGCACTGAGAGAAAACATTTACAAAAGGACAAATAATTAATCTTCAATATATACAAACAGCTCATGGAACTATATCAAAAAACAAACAACCCAACCAAAAACAAATGACCTAAATAGACATTTCTCCAAAGAAGACATAGAGATGGCCAAAAGGTACATGAGAAGATGCTCAATATCACTGATTATTAGAGAAATACAAATCGAAACTACAATGAGGTATCACCTCACACCAGTCAGAATGGCAAAAGCTATTAAAAGGAGCAGTGATGGAGAAAAAATATATCCTGAAAGAGGCTACTGTGTCTTAAGAATACACAAGCTTCTTTTCCATTTCAGTAAGAGTTTGAGTAAAGAGCTGAGGTATTTTTATAACCTTTTGGCCAACATATTGCTTACTTGAACATAAGACCCTGTCCAAACCAAGCTTTGAGGTGTTGCACAATTTATGCAGGTTATAGTGTTAATAAAATCAATCCTCTGAGAGTTCTATAGTTTCTGGTCTTAACAAATTGAGAAAGTAGCATTGACATATATACACTATCATGTGTAAAACAGATAACTAGCAGGAAGCTGCTGTATAATATAAGAAGGCCAGGCTGGCGCTCTGTGATGACCTAGAGGGGTGGAATGGGGTGGGGAGAGAAGCTCAAGAGGGAGGGAATATATATGACTGACTTGTGTTGATGTATGGCAGAGACCACCACAGTACTGTAAAGCAATTATCCTCCAATTAAAATCGAAAAATTAATCCATTAAAGCCATCTACATGGTAATTCAGAAAAAGAGTGCCTCTGGGAATTTTCTTTAACATATATACATTTTTATTCTTAATTATTGCAATGTATGAGTTGACAACTGGAGAGTAAATATTTTGAGAACAGAGAGTGGTTCTTATTCCTTTTTGTATTCCCAAAGTACCTAAAACTGCTTTTTCACAGTTGTGAGAATTTTCAATATCTATTAACGATAACTATCAACTTTCTGATCATTCTCAAATGTGAAAAAGAAAGTAGGCAAGCAATGCCTTGGGCCCTGTGGCAGAGCTGATAGTTAGCCCTTAGGATATATTTTCTCCATATTACATGCCTGGATGCTCAGTCATGTCCAACTCTTTGCAACCCCATGGACTATAACTCGCCAGACTCCTCTGTCCATGGAATTTCCCAGGCAAGAATACTGGAGTAGATTGCCAATTCCTTTTCCAGGGGATCTTCCTGACCCAGGGATTGAAGTAACATTTCCTGTATCTCCTGCATTGGCAGGCGGATTCTTTACCACTGAGCCACCTGGGAAGCCCGCTCCATATTACATAGTAATAGGATTGTAGTTCGAGAAGGCAATGGCAAGCCACTCCAGTGCTCTTGCCTAGAATATCTCATGGATGGAGGAGACTGGTAGGCTGCAGTCCGTGGGGTCGCTAAGGGTCGGACACGACTGAGCGACTTCACTTTCACTTTTCACTTTCACACATTGGAGAAGGAAATGGCAACCCACTCCAGTGTTCTTGCCTGGAGAATCCCAGGGACGGGGGGAGCCTGGTGGGCTTCTGTCTGTGGGGTCGCACAGAGTCGGACACGACTGGAGTAACTTAGCAGCAGCAGCAGCAGGATTATAGTTACCTGACTGCCCCTTTAAAGACTACATTTCCCAGCCTCCTTTGCCAATAGGCAAAGCCACATGACTCTTCCTGACCCCATGGATTGAACCCGCCACTCCTGAATTGGCAGGCGGTTTCTACACCACTAGCGCCACCTAGAAAACCCCACATGACTAAACTGTGGCTAATAAGATGTGAGCAGCCGTGCTATGTGCAAATGCAGGATGATGCCCTTAAAGAGAAAAGGGCTGCCTTCCTTTCCTCTTTATTTACCAGTCTCTATCTATTGCAATAAAGTCATGATGGAAGAAGCTAGAGCAACCGTCTTGATCATGAGATGGAAGCTGTGTTTTAAGGATGGTAGAGCAACAAAACATAAGAAACCTGGGTCCTTCTTATGGTGGAGTTCCAGACTGGCAAATTAAATTTTTAAATAAGAGAGAAATAAACTTCTAGTTTATTTAAGCTACTGAAAATTTTTAACCTCTCTGTTATAGAGATCAAAACAATTGTGTTTTTATACATTTCATGAGCTTTGATCAATGTAAAATGGTGTATATACATCATTCTAATATCATATAGAACTGTTTCACTGTCCTAAGAAAGTCCCTTGTGCTCTGCCTATTCACCTCTCCCTCCCTTATCCTCTAGCAACCACTGATCTTTTTACTGTCTCTAAGTAGTTTTGCTTTTTCCAGAATATCATATAGCAGGAACCATGTAATATGCAGCCTTTTCAGATTTGCTTTATTCACTTTTGAACTGTGGTGCTGGAGAAGACTCTTGAGAGTCCCTTGGTTGCAAGGAGATCCAAACAGTCCATTCTAAAGGAGATCAATCCTGGGTGTTCATTGGAAGGACTGATGCTAAAGCTGAAACTCCAATACTTTGGCCACCTCATGCGACGAGTTGACTCACTGGAAAAGAGTCTGATGCTAGGAGAGATTGGGGGTGGGAGGAGACGGGGACGACAGAGAATGAGATGGCTGGATGGCATCACCAACTTGATGGACATGAGTTTGAGTGAACTCCGGGAGTTGGTGATGGACAGGGAGGCCTGGCGTGCTGTGATTCATGGGGTCGCAAAGAGTCAGACATGACTGAGTGACTGAACTGAACTGAACTGAATGTGCATTTAAGTTTCTTCCACATCTTTTTGTGAATTGATGGCTCATTTATTTATAGCACTGAAAAATATTCCATTGTCTGAATGTACCACAGTTTATCCATTCACCTACTGAAGGAAATCTTGTTTGCTTCTAAGTTTTGACAAATATGAATAAAGATCCCAGTGCCCTAATGTATATTATGGACTCTGGGTGATGATATGTCAGTGTAGATTCAGTGATTGTAACAAGTGTAGGATTCTGGTGAGGGATGTGCAGAGCAGAGGAAGTTGTATGTATATGGAACTCTCTGTAACTACTGCTCAATTTTGTTGTTAAACTAAAACAGCTCTAAAAAAATTAAGTTTATTAATAACAAAAAAGTGCATGTCTTCAGGAGAATTGTTCATATGTAAAATATGAAAGCATCTTACTCAATTCCTTCCCAAGAGTTGGTTTTCCACACCTATTGTATGATATTACTGGATGTCACAGGTTTTGGTTGAACCTCCAAATTAGCACTTGGATTTGTTCTATTCAGTTCTCAGGGAATATGAGGAGTTTTCTCCTATCTTTAATTTTTTTTTTTTTTAAGAAACTATCATGGAATTCTCTAATGGTCCAGTGATTAGGACTTAGTGATTTCATTGCCAGAGCCCGGGTTCAATCCCTGGTCAGGAGAATAAGATCCCACAAGCCAAGTGGCACAGCCAAAAAAAAAGAAAGAACTATTTTGTTCTATTACACATCTAGGGGCTGATATAGACCTTAAAAAGTATTTCCTAGGGATTCAGTTGTTTTTTTCTGAGACCCTTAAAGTCTATAATGCATACAATTCTAAAACCACAAAAGAGGATTAGTTTTGAGAGAGAGAGAACTGTTTAAAGAACTCAAATAACCAGGAAGTTTTGCAAGCATTGCTGCAGAGGCAGTGGAAAGACCTCCTGTCCATGCAACCCTGGGTGAGCTCCTGCTACACTCCCATCTCAGAAGCTCAGTGAGGCCGGATGGGAGGCGGACTGTTCACTAATTCCCCTCTAGCTATAAAATGTAGATGTTAGTAAAATGAGAGCAACTTGGTTTCCCAACTTTCAGTTAGACCAAAATAAGTTTGTCTCCAGCCTTAGAACTCCGGGCTGAACTTCTTGATTCTAATGGCCTGCGTAAAATCTGTCTTTGGAATTCCACTGAAAGTCTCCTGTTTCAGGAATGTAAAAATCAGTTATAAAACACAGAGGTTTGAGTTGAGTTTCATGAAGACCAAGTAGGTCTGCCTTAAGGATACCCCTGAGGCTGCCACACCATGAGGATCTGGGGAACTCTTGAGCCCAGCCACACCATCCATTGCCCACTGTATCCTGATGGGTTTGCTTCTGCGCTGTGTCAGTGTTCTGTTCTCTTACAACATCAGTGTGCATCCATCTTCTTTGCCCTGCCCTGCTTCTCCTTGTATCACAGCCTGTCAGCCTCTACTCCCACAGTTTACTGCTCTGTTACTCAGCTTCTGCCTGAATGTCACTGTTGTTGTTCAGTCACTAAGCCATGTCCAACTCTTTCTGACCCCATGGACTGCAGCACGCCAGACCTCCCTGTCCTTCACCATCTCCCAGAATTTGCTCAAACTCACGTCCATTGAGTCAGTGATGCCATCCAATCATCTCATCCTTTGTCACCCCTTTCTCTTCCTGCCTTCAATCTTTCCCAGCATCAGGGTCTTTTTCAGTGAGTCAGCTCTTCCCATCAGGTGGCTAAAGTATTGGAGCTTCAGCTTTAGCAACAGTCCTTCCAATGAATATTCAGGGTTGATTTCCTTTAGGATTGACTGACTGAATGTCACTGGGCCAGGTTATCTTTCTATAACAGGCCAACCTATCAGTCAATGGCCAGTCTGCAGTCTGGCTACCATTGGGTCATACTGCTGTCTCTGCGCCAATCGGGCGCAGGGAGATCTGTGCCTTGTATTCTATAATGGGATTGTCACTGTGTATACCCTATTTTGAGTTTTAATTAAATTGCAAGGCAACTGAAAGAGCTTTGGTTTTAGAGTTCATGCTCTAGAGGGATATGGACCCTCTCAGCCTCTGTTTCCTCATTTCTTGGGTGGGGATCATCATTCCTGCCTGTATTACTCAGGGATCTCCAGAGAAACAGAATCAACAGGAGATATATATATACATATGCATATGGAGAGGGATTTATTTTAAGGAATTGGCTCATATAATGGTGGGGCCTAGCAAGCCTAAAATTTGTAAGGCAGGCTAGCAAGCTAGAAATTCAAGTAAGAATTGATGTTGCAGACTTGAGATTGAATTCTGCAGGGGAGCAAAGTAAAAATTTTAAAAAGGTTTCTATTCTGCAACCTTGAAGAGAATTCTTTCTTCTTCAGGACACCTCAATCTTTGTTCTTAAGGCCTTCAACTAATAGGATGAGGACCATCCAGATTATGGAAAGTAATTTGCTTTACTTAATGTCAACTGATTGTAAATATTAATCATATTCAGGAAAAAAAAACTTTATAGTACTATCTAGACTCTCATTTAACCAGACAACTACTACCACAGTCTAGTCAAATTGACACATAAAATATAAAATGAACCACACTACCCTTCCTGCCTCACAAGTTGCTTAGGGAAGCATCATTCCTACATATTTTGTTTATTGCCTACATAGCACTGAGCACACAATTACCACAAAAATATACTTTGTGAGTGTATGCTGTGATAACACTTTGGAATTCAGAACAATTGTCCATGTTAGGCCCTAAGCACTGTGGTTTGGGAGTGAGCCCCCTCACTCTCATCATATATTTTCGAGTCTTCTGCAGTCTCATCAGTTACACCTCAACTTCACCATTAAACTAACACAGTAGTCCAGAAATTATACTTCCAGAAGCTATTTCCATGAATATACTCACAGAGACACAAACTGACTTAAAGACAGTTATTCATCACAGCATGGTTTGTAGAAGAAAAGACTAGAAACAACCTAAATGCCCACCAATACAGAATTTGGTTAAATGAACTTACTAGAATTTTAAAAATGAGGAAGCTCCTTATGCACTGTTGTGGAAAGATCTACAAGATAGATATACCATTAGCAAGAAAAGCAAGAAACATAATGAAGGATAGGATGTTACCAAATTGTATAAAAGAGAAAAAAATAAGGAATATTTGAGAGATGTCATTACTTATGCATAATACACATTTGTACAGATGTATAAATTAATTATGATGGAGAGGGACACTGAGTGGCTGAGGGATGGAGATGGGAATGAGACCTTTTACTGAATATTCTTAGTAATAATCTTAAATCCCATGAGCATATGACGGATACAAAATTAAATTTAAAAATAAAGAAAATGAACTCAACTAGTACTTGGTATAAAAATAAACAGGCAAACAAATGAGTTTTCTTTGAGTTTTCTCTTCACTTACTTCTACCTGCTTTTGAGGGCTTCCCATGTGGCTCAGTGGTAAAGAATCCACTTGCCAATCCAGGAGAAACGAGAGATGTGAGTTCAATCCCTGGGTTGGGAAGATTCCCTGGAGAAGGAAATGGCAACCCACTCCAGGATTCTTGCCTGGGAAATTCCACAGGCAGAGGAGCCTAGCGGGCTACAGTTAATGCCAACACAGTCAAGACTCGACTGAGCAACTGAGCACACACACACCTGCTTTGGAACTTTGTGTTTCAAAACTTTGTGTTTCTTGGATCTGAGAATCTCATAGAATGAGAATCACAGAATCTCATAGAATGGCATATTGAGAAGACCAACAAGAGCCTTCATTTCCACAAGAACAAGTCCTAAAGTTTAGATTTGGGGTCTGATGTCTGGTTTGTAACAGATTTTTCTCTGAAGAAAGAAAAGAAAGAAAGAGTGAAGGGTTGGCTCACAGGAATTGCAGGAAACTGATCTGAGTAAAAAGCAGCAGGAAAAGTTTTTTGAAAAGATGGCCAAAATACATCAGCCCAAACATAACCAGAGTTCAAAAAAATACCAAGTTATTTAGTTGAAAGACAGAATTCCAATGCTTTTTGTTTGCTTGTTTTTTACATGCAGCCCATCAGAACTAAACAAGTGAACCAGAAGAAGATTTCAGACAAGATTATAAAAGGTGTATCTTCAGAAAACCAAGCTTGCAAATCCAGCCAACTCTCAGTTGGCCAGAGGTTTGCAGTTCAATCTGTGAATCCAGACTAATTCTTCATCTCTTTCAGAGCCCTGCTATCTGCTTTTTAACACTTCATCAACTCCATCAAGCCAGAGAAGAAGCAGAAAAAGAAAAAAATCAAAATATTTCACCCAGGAATTTGGATTATCAGGCCTTTTTTCCTCCTTTTCTCAGTAAAGTGATATTCCCTATTCACTAAATGTTGCTGTCTGTTTCTTTCTATATCCATCAGGTTACGCTAGTTTCCACTGTAGTAACTGACAACCCCAAATATCTTAAAAGCTTAGAACAATGGCTTATTGCTCAGTTATTGAAAGCACACCGCCAGTTCTGGCACCTTCCAGGTAGCTGTCCTTGGTGTCACACCCCACGACACACCCTGCTCCCAGGACCACTGTAGAAGAGGAAGCGAGAACGTGGAGACCTCACATTGACCCTAAGGTACTTGCACCCAGAAGCAGCCTGCACCTCTTCCAATCCCATTCTCAGAGACAAAAAGATCACACAAGATATCCATCCTCAGAAGCCAGGGAAGTCCAACCTTCCTGCTCACCTAAAGGAGGGCAAGTGGGAATATTGAGAGGCAGCACTAGTGACTTCCACACCTGCTTTGCTCCCCAACATGAGAAGCCCTGTTATTGTTTGGTTTTTACTTTGATCTTTGAAACCCCAGGTGTGTCTGGAGTTGTGTCCAAATGCTTGGGGGTAACAGTACTTGAATGACAATTTCCCTGGTGGTACACTGGATGGGAATCCACCTACCAATGCAGGGGACATGGCTTTGATCCCTGGTCTGGGAAAATTCCACATGCCATGGGCAACTAAAGGCCATGTGCCACAACTCCTGAGCCCATGTGCCGCAGCTACTGAAGCCTGTGCACCCAAAGCCCACGCTCTGCAACAAGAGAAGCCACCACAGGGCAAAGCCCATGCACTGCAACTAGACAACAGCCCCTGCTCACTGCGACTAGAGAAAGCCCACGTGTGGCAATGAAGACCCAGCACAACCATAAATAAATAAATATTTTTTTAGAAAAACGGTACTTGAATGAGTTAACTGGTGAAACAGCAGTCTGGCTGCCCTTGTCCTGCTTATTCTCTGACATAAATTACTTTTTGAAAGCTATCCTCTAGACACTACCCTCTAGGCACTAAGGGGACCCTGAGGGCTTCATCAACAGTGCATGTTCAATGGGGTTCCACTGTAAGGAGCCATTCCCATTCTTTTCATGACTCTTCCTTGTAAGTACTGCCAAGTATATGTAAAGCTAGAGGGTCTTCTGTGGTTTTAGAACCAAGTTTCCAAACATCTAAACTGATAAGACCATTAGAAGATGATTAGACAATTAGAATATGCCAGCAAATTTGGAAAACTCAGCAGTGGTGGCCACAGGACTGGAAAAGGTCAGTTTTCATTACAATCCCAAAGAAAGGCAATGCCAAAGAAAGCTCAAACTACCACACAATTGCACTCATCTCACACACTAGCAGAGTAATGCTCAAAATTCTCCAAGTCAGGCTTCAACAGTACATGAACCGTGAACTTCCAGATGTTCAAGATAGATTTAGAAAAGGCAGAGGAACCAGAGATCAAATTGCCAACATCCATTGGCTCATCGAAAAAGCAAGAGAGTTCCAGAAAAACAGCTATTTCTGCTTTAATGACTATGCCAAAGCCTTTGACTGTGTGGATCACAACAAACCGTGGAAAATTCTTCAAGAGATGGGAAATCTGTATGCAGATCAGGAAGTAACAGTTAGAACTGGACATGGGACAACAGATTGGTTCCAAATAAGGAAAGGAGTACATCAAGGCTGTATATTGTCACCCTGCTTATTTAACTTGTATGCAGAGTACCTTATGAGAAATGCTAGGCTGGATGAAGCACAAGCTGGAATCTAGACTGCTAGGAGAAATATTAATAACCTCAGATATGCAGATGACACCACACTTAGAGCAGAAAGCAAAGAAGAACTAAACAGCCTCTTGATGAAAGTGAAAGAGGACAGTGAAAAGGGTGGCTTAAAGCTCAACATTCAGACAACTAAGATCATGGCATCCAGTCCCATCACTTCATGGGAAATAGACGGGGAAACAGTGGAAACACTTACAGACTTTATTTTTTGGGCTCTAAGATCACTGCAGATGGTGATTGCAGCCATGAAATTAAAAGACACTTGCTCCTTGAAAGAAAAGTTATGAACCACCTAAACAACATATTAAAAAGCAGAGACATTATTTTGCCAACAAAGGTCCGTCTAGTCAAGGCTATGGTTTTTCCAGTGGTCATGTATGGATGTGAGAGTTGGACTGTGAAGAAAGCTGAGCACTAAAGAATTGGTGCTTTTGAACTGTGGTGCTGGAGAAGACTCTTGAGAGTCCATTGTTCAGCAAGGAGATCCAACCAGTCAATCCTAAAGGAAATCAGTCCTGAATATTCATTAGAAGGACTGATGTTGAAGCTGAAACTCCAATACTTTGGCCACCTGATTCGAAAAGCTGACTCATTTGAAAAGACTCTGATGTTGGGAAAAATTGAAGGTGGGAGGAGAAAGGATGACAGAGGATGAGATGGTTGGATGGCATCACTGACTCGATGGGTGAGTTTGAGTAAACTCCGGGAGTTGGTGATGGACAGGGAAGGCTGGCGTGCTGCAGTCCATGGGGTTGCAAAGAGTCAGACATGACCGAGCAACTGAACTGAGACCATTAGAAAACACTTCCATGCCAACCACTGCCCATAAACATATCAGAAACTTGAGATCCAGAAATGAAGTGCCTTACTCAAAATCACAAAGCTAATTCATGAGTGTTAAGTGGCTAAATGTGGAGTAATTTGTTCACAGCAATAGAGAACTAACACCAAGTTATAGTCACCTGTGAGTATTTCTGTTTTAACTAGGTGAAAATTAAGACCTAAAACACGAAAAGCAGTAAAAAGACTTTGACATCCAATAGTCACTATCACATGTAATTCAAAATAAAATGTTAGTTTTTTTTAATTTTACACACTTTACATGTGTGGGATAATTAAAATAAATTCCTTAGAGATATTCTGATTTCAAAGGTCTGGATCATTATATCAAAATAAAATTTTTCTCTTTTCTCTTTCGTACTAGATAATCTGTTGATTTTTATGATAACTCTCACTGCCATTTAAGAACCTACACAGCTTATTAAAAAGAAGAGACATTACTTTGCTAACAAAGGTCCATCTAATCAAAGCTATGTTTTTTCCAGTAGTCATATAGGGATGTGAGACTTGGATTATAAAGAAAGCTGAGTGCCAAAGAATTGATGCTTTTGAATGGTGGTGTTGGAGAAGACTCTTGAGAGTCCCTTGGACTGCAAGGAGATCCAACCAGTCCATCCTAAAGGAGATCAGTCCTGGGTGTTCATTGGAAGGACTGATGTTGAAGCTGAAACTCCAATACTTTAGCCACCTGATTTGAAGAACTAACTCATTTGAAAAGACCCTGATACTGGGAAAGATTGAAGGCGGGAGGAGAAGGGGATGACAGAGGATGATGCGATGGTTGGATGGCATCACTGACTCAATGGACATGAGTTTGAGTAAACTCCAGGAGTTGGTGATGGACAGGGAGGCCTGGCATGCTGCAGTCCATGGTCACAAAGAGTCAGACATGACTGAGCGACTGAACTGAACTGAACTGAAAATAAAAAGTAAACATCTTGGTGTGTGTGTGTGTGTATATATATATATATATAATGGAATATTCAGTTCAGTTCAGTCGTTCATTCGTGTCCAACTCTTTGCGACCCCATGAATCACAGCACACCAGGCCTCCCTGTCCATCACCAACACCCGGAGTTCACTCAAACTCATGTCCATCAAGTCAGTGATGCCATCCAGCCATCTCACTGTCTATCGTCCCCTTCTCCTCCCACCCCCAATCCTTCCCAGCATCAGAGTCTTTTCCAGTGAGTCAACTCTTCGCATGAGGTGGCCAAAGTATTGGAGTTTCAGCTTTAGCATCAGTCCTTCCAATGATTCAGTTCAGTTCAGTTCAGTTCAGTCGCTCAGTCGAGTCCGACTCTTTGCAAACCCATGAATCACAGCACGCCAGGCCTCCCTGTCCATCACCAACTCCCGGAGTTTACTCAAACTCATGTCCATCGAGTCGGTGATGCCATCCAGCCATCTCATTCTCTGTCGTCCCCGTCTCCTACCACCCCCAATCCCTCCCAATTACTCAGCCTTAAAAAATGAATGATTTGGGAGAATGGCATTGAAACATGTATGTTGTCATATGTGAAACGAATCACCAGTTAAGGGTCAATGCATGTTACAGGATGCTCGGGGCTGGTGTGCGGGGATGACCCAGAGGGAGGATAAAGGGAGGAGGGAGATGGGAGGGGGGTTCAGGAGGGGGAACTCATGTGCACCCAGGGCAGATTCATGTCAATGTATGGCAAAACCAACCAATATAATATTGTACAATAATTAGCCTCCAATAAAAAAAAAAAGGGGGTGAAAGCGGGTAAAAAAAAAATGGAAAAATGAAATAATGCCATATGCAGCACGGACCTAGAAACTGTCATGTGCTCAGTTGTGTCTGACTGAGTTGTGACCCCACAGACTGTAGCCCACCAGGCTCCTCTGTCCATGGGATTTCCCAGCAAGAATACTAGAGTGAGTTGCCATTTCCTTCTCCAGGGAATCTTCCCAACCCAGGGATCAAACCTCCATCTCTTGCATTGCAGGAATATTCTTTACTGTCTGAACCACCAAGGGTGAAACCAAGTTTGGGCCTCCTCTGAGTGGGAGACACCAAGGAAGCCAGGAGACTGCTCAAGGCCCCTGGCCGCCAGGCCCAGATGAGAGCACCCAGCAAGCACCCCACTATAAATAGACTAAAAGCTCCTGAGGCAACTTCTCCCTTCAAGGCAACCACTGCCACTCCCTCACAGACATGATTTACAGAGGGGTGACCGGGTGGGGGAGCAGGGACAAGGCAGAGGGAGAGAAACTGAGGAAAGAGGTGTTGCACCAGAATGAGAGCAAATTTCAGGTCACTATAGACAGAAACTTGGTTCTACACACCGTGAGCATCCACAGACGCCAACAGGGCTGCCCTCACAGCAGTCCTGTCCAGAGTAAGAGCAATGCTCTTGACAGCCTGCCTCCAAATCCCAAGGCAGCATTGGCTACCTGTGCCCATGGGCAAGTCCCCTGACTTCTCTCAGCATCTATTACCTCATTCATAAAGTGGGCATGAAAAAAACTAGCTCCATCATTAGGTGCTTTGAAGGACTGAATGACTTAAAACATAGAAAAGTTCTTGGTTTGATATCTGGCGGATAGAAAATATCTAAACATCTATTACAAAGGTACTGTCTTAGCCTTTCCCTGGTGGTTCAGTGGTTAAGAATCCACCTGCCAATGCAGGGGACACAGGTTCAGTGTCTGCTCCAGGAAGATCCCATGTGCTGGGGAACAACTAATAAGTCCGCGCACCACAACTACTGAAGCCTGTGTGCATAGAGCCTGTGCTCCACAACGGGAGAGGCCACCGCGATGAGAAGCCCATGCGCACAGCTAGGGAAAGCCCGCATGCAGCAATGAAGACCCAATGTACCAAAACGGTACAGTCTGCCTGCAGTGAGGGAGACCCGGATTCGATCCCTGGTTCAAGAAGATCCACTGGAGAAGGAAATGGCAACCCACTCTAGTACTCCTGCTTGGGAAATCCCATCGATGGATGCAGGAGCCTGGCAGGCTACAGGTCGCAGAGTTGGACACGGCTGAGCAACTTCACTTTCACACTTTCAAATAAACAAACAGAAACAAAAAGCAAAGGCGCTCTCTCCATGGAAGAAAAGAACAACCACTCTCCACCTCTCTTCCACTCCTGCCCCCACTCCCAGAAAGAGTCCTGGTCTTATTCACACACTTCCCTTGTTTACAGGATGCAGTCCGGCACCGTGGTTGACGTTTACTCTGTGTTTGCAAGACGCTGCTCTTGCTGTAGCTTCAGGCCTGTTTTTTTTTTACTTCAGCTACTGGTCATCACCTCAGTCTGCCAAAAGCTGAGCCAGTTCAGCAGGCCACTGAGGTGGGCAATTGATTTTTTTTTTCCCCCTTAATTGGGGGCCAGAGGCAACGACTTCTTTCAAGAAATGAAATCATAGCTGACTGTTCTCAGTGGGGAGGAGGTCGGGACTCAGTGTGAGGAGAGGTGGTTCCAAGATTCCCAGGCAATGAATCTGCTTGGAGGTAGACATGGTTGGCCTGGGTCCGCAGAAATGGGCAACCCCTGGTGTTAAGTGTCATCTATAGAGAAAAAGCCACAGAACCCGCCCAACCCAAGGCAGTTAGCAAAACCCAGGCCAGCACTGTGAGCTACAGCAAAAATAATGAACTGAAAAGGAAGAAACAGAGACAAAAAGTATGTGGTTTTAAGCTACAAAGTCTTTATTTAAAGAGGTGTCCAGCTATTAAATAGCTGCTTGGAATTCAATACGGAAAGTACAGGAGGGCTATGAGATCACAATCCCAACCAAATTTTGAAGTCAATTCACAAAGCTGCATCACACTGCAGAGAAAATACTCAGAAATCTCTAAATTCACAGTTCAAAAATGACATTCTGTTGGTTGAGTTTCTAGCAGCTTCTTTGGAGGTGTCCTCTCCTTTGAGCTCTTTTACTCAGGATAAGATAAAAAGAGAAATAGAGATGCTAGTGGACTTTTGAATCCCATGGGGCTTGTCTAAATGGCCTAAGGAACTCCACAATCTCAGGACACAGTTGTCTGTCATTCAGAGCCACAGATGGAAAACTTAGACCCCCAAAACCTCCACTGAAGAAACAAAACAGCAGATACATTATCTGAGTGGCATCAAGTCAGGGAATTTTTTTTTTCTTATTTCTTTTTCTGAATAAAACCATCCAGTCATCTAAACCTCATGGCTATAACCAGGAGAGTCATTTAGTCTGAAATGTGCTGGTTCCATTTGTCCACGAAGTGGTAGTAATACACTCTTTCCCAAAGGGAGCAACAGCAAGAACAGAAATGTAATTTATTTTTTATTGCAGAGTTGGGCTTCTCAATTTTTGCAGACATATCTTTAATAGATTTTCCGACATTTTATTTGTTGAAAAATTTCCATGCCCTTGCATAATTTCAATTATTCAATGGAAAACAGTTTGGGGAATTGCTCCCAGCCACTTATTCAGCCCTTTGAATAAGCCATATTTATTACTTGAATTGATTACTTTGCCCATTTGAAGATTAGCTCAGATGAACGGGGATTAGGAAAGAATGCGTTTTTAATTCTTTCTCCTCCTACAATCACACAGGGGCCCTTTGTTTCTTGGAGCAGCTCAGAATCTGGCCGTGCAGATCCCTGGGGTCCTACCAGAGAGATGCAGAAGAGGGAGGGTGCCATTGGGGCTTCCCAGGTGGCTAGGTGGTAAAGAATCCGCCTGCCAATGAAGGAAATACAGGTTTGATCCCTGGGTTGGGAAGATCCCCTGGAGAGGAAATGGCAACCCACTTCAGTAGTCTTGCCTGGGAAATCCCATGGATTGAGAACTCTGGCAGGCTACAGTACATGGAATTGCAAAGAGACAAGACTGAGCACACACATGCCATGGGGGTACCACATCAGAATATCCATCAGCTGCAGGCAGCAGAACTTTCTTGAGTCTCTAAATACAGGAAATCTGGAGATGGGCAATTACTGGCCTTGGCTCAAGGAATTGACAAAGCCCTGGGCTGACATCTCAGGATGTTTTTCTGACCACAAATGAATGTAGCAAATCAGGTCACCACATCCACAAAGAAGAGTCAAAGGGGAAAGACCACCTCTGCACATTCTGCCTCTTTTTATTAGGAAATGAAAACCTTTTCCAGCAGTCTCCCGCTGGCGTCCCCTTACTTCCACTCCCACCCTCAGTCCAAGCTACCATCTTATCACCCCCACTACATTCTCGTTTCTCTTCCACCTTCTTCTCCTTGCCCTGTCTGCCTTTTCTCAATATAACAACCAGAGTGAACAAATTCAAGAGAAAATGAGATCATGCTACTGCTGTGTCCTGAACTCCAGTAGCTTCCCCACATACTGCAAGAAGAAGTCTAGACTCCAAGGAGGGGTTGTGAAGCCCACATGATCTGGCCATCTCCTTCCATCTGTGGTCTCTACCCACTGAACAACCTGTATCCACTCTGCTCCAGCCACACTGGCTCCTTCTGGTTTCTTTAAGTATTTATGTTTTTATTATTTATTTATTTGGCTGCATCTGGTCTTAGTCACAGTATGTGGGATCTTTGTTGCAGCGCACAGACTCTCTAGATGTGGCACAGGTTCCAGAGCACACGGGCTTCAGTAGTTGCAACACATGGGTTTAGTTGCTCCATGGCATGTGGGATCTTAGTCCCCCAACCAGTGATTGAACCCATGTCCCCTGCATTGCAAAGCAGATTCAAAACCACTGGACCATCAGGGAAGTCCCTGGCTCCTACTATTTTAATAAGACCAGCCTTTTCTTCCCCATCAGGGCCTTTGCACATGCTCTTCCTGCTGCCTGGCATGCTACTCCTCCTATTACTACACAATTGGCTCCCTGACCTTCTGCAATCTTTGTTCACATTTCATCTTAGAGGTGAGATCTTCCCTGACCACACTATTCATAATTCCAACTTCTCTTTCCCCATTGCTTTCCATGTTTTATCTCACTATTTTTTGCATAGCATTATCTAACATATCCTGGAGGAGGGCATGGCAACCCACTCCAGTATTCTTGCCTGGAGAATCCCCATGGACAGAGGAGAGTGGCAGGATACAGTCCGTGGGGTTACAAAGAGTCCAACATGACTGTGCAACTGAGCATATCTAACATATACATTAAGTCACCTACATATGAATGAGTTCCATTCTGAGAGCATGTCTGAAAGTCCAATTTGCTCATAGGTCCAACAAACTGAGCCCAGGTACCCAATTAACATGATCCACTATATAGTACTGCACTGTAATAAGGCTTATAATACTTTTCAGACACACAATACACACAAAACAAACACACACAAAAATAAGAAAGCCTTTTAATCTTACAGTATTCTAAAAAGTACAGTAGTACAGTACCACAGCTGGCATACAGGGGCTGGCATCGGGCGAGAGAAAAGTTACTGACTAGAGGAGGGAGAGGAGGTGGGAGATGGTAGAGCTAAAGGATTGTCAGCAATACGAGAGTGAGGGCAGGCTGCAAATTCACTCAAGTCTGACATTGATGGAACACACATTCATATCTTTGAAAGTTCACAACTGGAAGATCTGTATGTAAAGGACTTAGTGTATACCTATTTATCTTTTTAACCTGCCTCCCCCCAGTGACTGGAACAGAGCCTCACATGAGTTGTCCAAGGCACTCATGGAAGAATGCAAGAATGGATGGGACAGAGCTAGTTTGCAAGGCCTCTACTAGCAAGAGCCTGTGTACCACATATGTGGTACTCTGGCCTCTATAGCAAGAGCCTATCAGGAGAAACGGGACTAGGAATTACTTTGGGCAAGGGGGAGGGGGGTTGCCACACCATGCAGCTTATGTGGGCACTAGTGGTAAAAAACCTGTCTGCCAATGTAGGAGCCATAAGAGACGCAGGTTCAATCCCTGGGTCAGGAAGACCCCCTGGAGGAGGAAATGGCAACCCATTTCAGTATTCTTGCCTGGAAAATCCCATGGACAGAGAAGCCTGGTGGGCTACAGTCCAGAGGGTCGAAAACAACCAGACACGACTGAAGTGACTTAACACACACGCACATGCAGCCTGTGGGATCTCAGTTCTTAGTTCCCCAACCAGGGATTGAACCTGTGCCCTCAGCAGTGAAAGCACAGAGTCCTAACCAGTGGACTGTAGGGACGTCCCTAGAAGCGACTTCTGAGCGCTCAACTAACAGTGAGTGCGGTACACATAGACCAGCCCTTCTTCATTAAGCAAAATCCCAATCTACAACCACTTGTGAATGATCGCAACAAAAACGATCAAATTCTCATTTTTCTCACTGAGGATTCCTAGCAGCTGGAGTTTAAGGATAAGGGAAAAGAAAAAAATAAAAACAGATCATAGATCTTCATCAGTTCAGTTCAGTTCAGTCGCTCAGTCGTGTCCGACTCTTTGCGACCCCATGAATCACAGCACGCCAGGTCTCCCTGTCCGTCACCAACTCCCAGAGTTTACCCAAACTCACGTCCATCGAGTCGGTGATGCCATCCAGCCATCTCATCCTCTGCCGTCCCCTTCTCCTCCCACCCCCAATCCCTCCCAGCATCAGAGTCTTTTCCAGGGAGTCAACTCGTCGCATGAGGTGGCCAAAGTATTGGAGTTTCAGCTTCAGCATCAGTCCTTCCAATGAACACCCAGGACCGATCTCCTTTAGAATGGACTGGTTGGATCTCCTTGCAGTCCAAGGGACTCTCAAGAGTCTTCTCCAGCACCACAGTTCAAAAGCACCAATTCTTCGGTGCTCAGCTTTCGTCATAGTCCAACTCTCACATCCATACATGACCACTGGAAGAACCATAGTCTTGACTAGATGGACCTTTGTTGGCAAAGTAATGTCTCTGCTTTTTAATATGCTGTCTAGGTTGGTCATAACTTTCCTTCCAAGGAGTAAGCGTCTTTTAATTTCATGGCTGCAATCACCATCTGCAGTGATTTTGGAGCATAGACATGTGTTATTCACTCTTTAAATCCTCAGGACAGCCCCAGAGGAAAGTGAAGTTAGGAGATACTGTGCAATGTGTCCACAGGCCCTGTGTGGGTGCAATACTGGGGGTGTTAGTCTCCAGTCAAGGTGCTGGACACCCCACTGTAGAGACCCGCACTGTCCAATGCTGTGGTCATCAGTCACAAGGGCTGTGGAGCACTTGAAATGTGGCTGATCCAACTTGAGATGTGCCATCACGGCCAATACATAACAGATTTTGATGACTTAGTAGGCAAAAAATGTAAAATATCTCACTAATACCTTTCATATTGATTACATATTTAAGGGAAGATATTTGAGATATACTGAGTTGAACAAAATATGTCACTAAAATTAATTACACTAGTTTGTTTTTACTTTTTTCATGTGGCTACTAGAAAATTTTAAATCACATTTGTGGCTTGTGTTATATTTCTGTTGGACAGAGCAGACAATTCGTCATATTATACTGCCATTATTTGTTTTATCTTTGTCTCACGCACCAGACTGGGAGCTCAAGGAAAAGAGAAAAGAGAACCTTCCAGTGCCAGAGAAGAGAGATTTATGGTAAATACTCCAGAAACATTTGTTGAACGAAGCTGTGGAAAAAAAAAAAAAAAACTGCAGCTATTAAATGGTTTTGAAATAGTTATAAATCTTTTGGAATTATACTCTATAAATTACTACTGAACTGACCACCAATCTGTTGGGTGTGGATTTTCAATACATATGGTTAGTTTCTATGTCCATATAATCTCACAGGCATAGGGAAAATGAGTATTCCAAAACTACACCAAACCTTAAGCATGTGAACTCAAACCTGCACACATTTATCTTTCAGGTGAGTTAGGCAGCCTACTACTTATAAAATGCTGCAAGTGACATAAGTTGACTCTGCAGTCAGCTCTTCTATCTATATCCCTACTACACAATGGCAGATCCAAGGACCAGCAGCAGGAGCATCACCTGGGAGCTCCTGAGAAATGCAGCACTTCTATGCACCCTGATGTTCATTGCAGCACTATTTGCAATAGTCAGAACACAGAAGCAACCTAGACATCCAACAACAGAGGAATGGGTAAAGATGTGTTGCATATATACAATGAAATGTTGTTTTCCAGTCAGTAAGTCGTGTCCAACTCTTTGCAACTGCATGGACTGCGTAGCACCCCCAGGCTCCTCTGTCCATGGGGTTCAGGAATATTACTCAGGCATAAAAAGAAACAAAATAATGCCATTTTCAGTGACATGGATGGACCTAGAGAGTGTCATACAGAGTGAAGTAATTCAGAAAGAGAAATACAAATATCGCATAATATTGCTTATATGTGGAATCTAGACAAACGGTACAGACGAACTTAACTGCAAAGCAGAAATAAAGTCATAGATGTAGAAAACAAATTTATAGTTACCAAGTGAAGAAGAGGGAATGGAATGATTTGGAAGATTGGGATTGACATATATACACTACTATATATAAAATAGATAACTAATGAGAATCTACTGTATAGCACAGGGAACTCTACTCAATGTTCTGTGGTGACTTAAATGGGAAGAAAATCTTAAAAAGAGTAGATATATGTATATGTATAACCGAATCACCTTGCTGTACAGCAGAAACTAATACAACATTGTAAAGCAACTATAACCCAATAAAATTTTTTTTAAAAAGAAAGAAATGTAGCACTTCTGGTTGCACCCCAAACTTTTGAACTAAAACAAGATTTGCAGTTAATAGTATCCACGTAAAATCTGAGAAGCCTAAGCTGTCTGCTTTTGCTTTTTAACTCTGGGGAGAAGGCCACCTGGGAACTTGGCTATCATTCCTTTTCATTTTTCACACCTTCTTTGTTAAAAATAATTAAGCATTTACTTTGTGTAATATGCTATCCTAGGCCCAGAGATCCAAGGGTGAACCAGGCATATGGCTCGTGGTTCTGTGGCTTGTGTCTCCTGTTACTGAGACCTCACTCCTTGTATGGCAGCTGGATACACCAGGTACTAGAGCCCCAGCAAGCACTGCTGGGGGTGTGTACTGGAGTGAGAGGGCAGGCACAGTACAAATGGCCCCGTTTCTGCAGTGAACCTGCAGATAGCCACCTCATGAATCATGCATCTCAGCATGTCCAAACGAAAGGAAGCAGCCAACACTCTCCTTTTCAAGAAAGAAACTTTCCCTGAATCTGCCCGTTTCCATAGAGACCCAAGAACCTACAAAAGCTTCCATCAGCTTTTTGGTCCCTAGGCTTCAGTGCAAGCAAGCTTAATTCCCCTTTGTCTGAGTCTCTGGGATAGCATGAGTTTTCTTACTCTGGGGAAATGCAGGGTATTTTAGTCACAGGTATATGGTCCCAGAGAGCAAAATCAACTCACACTGCATCTCAGCAGCAGTCCTCAGACACTCTGTGGCAGGCGATTTGTGCTGAAACCCCAATGAACTCACAGAAATAATGAGGAAATCCAACTCCCAGATTTCTTTTCCTCTATTTCTACAATTACAATTGCATCCACTTCATCAGTCAAATTTCTTGAGCACCTTTGATGTTTATTATAAAGAATGCAGAAATTGTCCTTCTTAACAAGAAAAAGTGATGTCTAAACAAGTAACAGTTTAAAACTTAATGCATGGTTTTCAATGAGGTACTGTTGCTGTTATTGTTCAGTCACTAAGCCATGTCCGATTCTTTGTGACCCAATGGACTGAGGCTTCCCTGTCCTTCACTATCTCCTGCAGTTTGATCAAACGCATGTCCACTGAGTCGATGATGCCATCCAACCATCTCATCCTCTGTTGCCCTCTTCTACTCCTGCCCTCAGTATTTTCCAGCATCAGGGACTTTTCCAATGAGTCAGTTCTTCACATCAGGTGGCCAGAGTACTGGAACTTCAGCTTCAGCATCAGTCCTTCCAATGAATATTCAGGGTTGATTTCCTTTAGGATTGACTGGTTTGACCTCTGTGCTCTCCATGGGGCTCTCCAGTCTTCTCCAGGACCACAGTTTGAAAGCATCAATTCTCTGGCACTCAGCCTTCTTTATGGTCCAACACTCACATCCATACACGACTGCTGGAAAAACCATAGCTTTGACTATACAGACTTTTGTTGGCAAAGTGATGTCCCTGTTTTTCAATATGCTGTCTAAGTTGATCATAGCTTTTCTTCCAAAGAGCAAGCATCTTTTAATTCCATGGCTGCAGTCATCATCTGCAGCAATATTGGAGACCAAGAAAATAAAGTCAAGAAAAATTGATATCTAAACAAATAACTGCTTAAAACTTAGGCATTGCTCCCAATGATTCATACATAGAAATTATTCCACAAATGCTTGGTCCACCAGGCTCTGTGTTCTGGACAGGAACCTGGCTCATCTCCCCTACCTCTTGCCTACTCTCGGCACTTCAGCCGGACTGGAATGTTCTTCCCACCTTCCCCCTCCTCCAGCCCTCTTCTTACCTAGTGAACTCTATTCATCCTTCAGTTCTCAGCTAATGGATTTCTTTCTTGAGGAGCCTTCCAGGTGCCCAGTGGCTTGTGTGACCTGGGTTCCTCCCCTGTGCTCTCTTTCTGACACTCTCTCCCCTCAGCCCTTAGATGTGCGCCTCTCTCCTGACTGATTCAGAATTTACTCTATAGACTAGGGGAATCTGAAAGTTTTTGAGCAAAGGAGAGATAAGATTAAAGCCAGGGAAAGATAAATTCAGCAGCTGTGGGCAGAGTATATTAAACAAAGGAAAAGATTACAGGCACAGGGAAGAGCCTGGAATGATTAGCTGTTAAATGCCAGGTCTGGGGTTGTTTTTAAAGTATTATCTTATTTGTTCTTCATCATATCGCTTCCCAGGTGGCTCCAGTGGTAGAGAATCCACCTGCCTATGCAGGAGACATGAGAGACCCGGGTTTGATCCCTGCATCAGGAAGATCCCCTGGAGGAAGGCACGGCAACCCATTCCAGTATTCTTGCCTAGAGAATTCCATGGACAGAAGAGCCTGGTGGGATACAGTCCACAGGGTCACAAAGAGTCAGACACAACTGAGCAACTTAGCACGTATATCTGTGAGGGAAGTTTTTCTTTCCCCATTTTATAGTTAGAGACTGGGACGGAGAAGGGTTTATTAACTTGCTCAAGGTCCCACAGCTGAAATGTTCAGAACTGCCTGGCTCCTATAAGCAACTTCTTTCATAGGAAGGAACGAAAAGAAAGAAGTGATCTGGCAAATGTTGCAGAGGAAAAGCAACAGAATTAACTGATGATTATGTGTGGGGATAGGTGTGGTGCTGGTGGTTTAGTCACTAAGTGGTGTCCAATTCTTTGCGACCCCATGGACTGCCTACCAGGCTCCTCTGTCCATGGGATTTCCCAGGCAAAAATACTGGAGTGGGTTGCCATTTCCTTCTCCAGGGGATCTTCCCAGCCCAGGGATCAAATTTGTGTCTGCTGCACTGGTAGGAGGATTCTTTACCACTGTGCCATCTGGGAGTGGACTGGAGTGGGAGAAAGGAATTTATCCAAGATGACTGACATTCTCACCAGGTCACCACCTCCTGGAAGCATATGAGACACCTCTCTCCTGAGTCCCCCAGCACTGTGTCTCCCCCCCCACCCCCACATCAGAGCACTCTTCCTAGAGTTTAGAGCTCCCTGTCTGTTTGCCTGTCTTCCCCACCAAGACCATGTCTATGGGATTCACTGCTGGAGCCCTGCAGGAAAGCAAACAGCCTGAAAGTGCCTAGTGAAGCCCTGCTACTTGAACACAAGATGACAAATGAATAAAAGGCTGGACAATCAGGAGAGGAGAGTGCCAAGGACACATTCAGAGAGGGAAGTGCTTGGATCAAAGTGCTGAAGATCAGCCAGCCAGAGAGGACAGCTCTCTGGGGTTCATCTGGAGTGACTGTCTGATATTGGGGTTAGCTTCATGAAAGTTAGTGAGAGAAGCCCCATTGCATGATGGTCTCATTTGTATGTCACAGTTAAAGTCCACTGGTAAACAGCAATCACCCACACTCAGCACATTAGTGTGTTGCTCTGGTGTTCTTTGCAACCTAAGAGTTTCTGTAGCTAATGACCCTAATTAAAACTATTAGCATGTCAAAGGAAATTTTTTAGAAAAAAACAGTAATTAGCTTTGAAAATTTTCATAATTTGTTAATGTTGTCAAGCTCAATAAACACTGTTTTTTCCTGCTTACAAGTCTTTCAGGAAAAGATCTGAAATCCTGAATGAGTGGAAATAGAATGGGTGACCATTTTCAAACTTTTTTTCCTTTTTTCAGAAAGAGAGTCTACAAAGGTTTTAAGGGCATCCAACTCAAAAATTCATTATCAACTGTTTCCTCCCTCTTAGATAATTCTCAGCTTGCAAGAATATGCTAGAATCTCCATGTTTAATAACTTTCTCTTAATCTCGTCCTCCCCTCCAGAAATGGCACCAGCAAAACTTCTCAGAAAGAGATGTTCATATATATTCTATCTCTGCTTTCTCATCGCCTACCTATTCTCTGCTGCTGCTGCTGCTAAGTCACTTCAGTCGTGTCCGACTCTGTGTGACCCCATAGGCGGAAGCCCACCAGGCTCCCCTGTCCCTGGGATTCTCCAGGCAAGAACACTGGAGCGGGCCTCTATTTTGAATTAAATTTGTATTTTGTTATAAACATAAATTCATTGTGGGAAGTTATAAAATACAAATAAACTATGAGAAAATTAAAAGAATTTATGTGACTATGGACCTAGAGATTATCATACTAAGTCAGAATGAGAAACAAACATACCATATGATATCACTTATATGTGAAATCTAAAATATTACACTAATGAATCTATCTGTGAAACAGAAACAGACTCACAGAAATAAAGAACAGACTTGTGGTTTCCAGGTGGGAGGAGGGGTGGAGGAAGGTGTTTAGGACTAGCAGATGCAAACTATTATACCAAGAGTGGATAAAAAACAAGGTCTTATTGTAAAGCACAGGGAACTATATTCAATTTCCCATAATAGGCCATCATGGAAAAGAATATGAAAAAGAATGTGTGTCTATAAATATACTTAATCATTTTGCTATATACTAGAAATTAACACAACATTATAAATCAACTATGCTTCAACTTAAAAATAAAGGGATGGGAAAAAGTATTCATGTGGGGAAACTAAGCACACGGTAAACTGCATTGCCCAGCACCCCGTGCAGTTTGAGCATATACTTACAATCCATTAGTGAGTGAGACACATCATTTCTACTCACTAATGTGAGTGGTAGTAATATGTTCTACTTACTGGCATGGACCACAAAACCCCACATGTACACTCCTCTGTGCTCTTTCCTCTTCCTATAATATATAAGAACTTATAACCAACTGGAATTTATTCCAGGGATGAAAGGTTGGTTTAACACTGGAAAATCAATTAATGTAATACATCTTATATAGGTAAAAACAAAAAGTATACAATCATCTCAAAAGACACAGAAAAAAAATTGACGAAATCCAACACTTTTAGGATAAAAACACACAACTAACTAAGAATGGAAGGGAATTTCCTCAACCTGATAAAAGTATCTATGAAAATCCCAGAGTTAACTTTATACTTCCTGGTGAAAGACTGGGAGTTCTACCCCTAAGATAAGAAACAAGATGACCATTCTTGGCCACTTCTATTCAACCTTATACTGGATGTTCTATCCAGGGCAATTAGTGATTCAAGATTCTATTTCAAAAAATACCACAGACCAGTTGACTTAAAAATAAATATTTATCTTGGGAAATCAAAGGTCAAGGTGCCAACAGACTCCGTCTGGTGAGAATAGCTTCCTGGTTCACACCCTTCTCATTGTGTTCTCACACAGCAAGAAAAGCAAGGGAGCTCACTACCATCCCTTTTATAAGGGCACGTGAATGTGTGGATCACAATAGACTGTGGAAAATTCTGAAAGAGATGGGAATCCAAGACCACCTGACCTGCCTCTTGAGAAACCTGTATGCAGGTCAGGAAGCAACAGTCAGAACTGGACATGGAACAACAGACTGGTTCCAAATAGGAAAAGGAGTACGTCAAGGCTGTACATTGTCACCCTGCTTATTTAACTTATATGCAGAGTACATCATGAGGAATGCTGGGCTGGAAGAAGCACAAGCTGGAATCAAGATTGCTGGGAGAAATATCAATAACCTCAGATATGCAGATGACAACATCCTAATGGCAGAAAGTGAAGAAGAACTAAAGAGCCTCTGAAAGAGGACAGTGAAAAAGTTGGCTTAAAGCTCAACATTCAGAAAACTAAGATCATGGCATCCAGTCCCAACACTTCATGGCAAATAGATGGGGAAACAGTGGCTGACTTTATTTTGGGGGGCTCCAAAATCACTGTGGATGCTGATTGCAGCCATGAAATTAAAAGACACTTACTCCTTGGGAAGAAAGTTATGACCAACCTAGACAGCATATTAAAAAGCAGAGACATTATTTTGCCAACAAAGGTCCATCTAGTCAAAGTTATGGCTTTTCCAATAGTCATGTATGGATGTGAGAGTTGGACTATAAGGAAAGCTGAGCACCAAAGAATTGATGCTTTTGAACTGTGATGTTGGAGAAGATTCTTGAGAGTCCCTTGGACTACAAGGAGTTCCAACCAGTCCATCCTAAAGGAGATCAGTCCTGAATATTCATTGGAAGGACTGATGCTGAAGCTGAAACTCCAATACTTTTCTGATGCGAAGAACTGTCTCATTTGAAAAGACCCTGATACTGGGAAAGATTGAAGGTGGGAGGAGAAGGGGACGACAGAGGATGAGATGGTTGGATGGAATCACCAACTCAATGGACATGAGTCTGAGTAAACCCGGGCTTGGTGATGGACAGGGAGGCCTGGAGTGCTGCATTCCATGGGGTCGCAAAGAGTCAGACACGACTAAGTGACCAAACTGAACTGAACTGAGTCACTTTCTCACTATAAAAGAACTAAAAGTTGCCATCATAATTTGCTACAGAACTGAGTTTATATTTATACAAATGTGCATGGCAAACTGCATATAAGTCTCCCCCCAAAATGGTGACATATTAGTCACACTCAACCAATTCTGACTCAAAAGAATGTTTCTTCATATTTCATATATAGAGCACAACAATGTGGGGACACTCCTGTGCTCTCTTTAAAGCATGACCACTCTTGACCCTACAATTCTACTTTAAGGAAGTTAACCAAAGGAACTAATTAAGAATGCAAATTAATTTGGGGATATAAGGATAGTCATTACAATATCATTTATAATAGTAATCTAAATGTCCAACTGTATGAGACTGGTTACAACCTTCTAAAAAATTATTCTGTGGAGAAATATTTGTTGGTATCAAATGAGTTCATTATGTTGAAAAAAGCAGATTACAAAATAATATAATCCCATTGTATTTATACAATACATACATTAATATATATATATACATACATATCCATCTATATATGAATATGTATGCCAAACTGAAATTTTATAAGCAGTTTCTCTAGATGATAATAATATGGAAGATTTTTAAAATGTGTTTTATCCAAATTTTCTGTTTTTCCTATAAAGAACAGATGCTACAATTGCAATATTGAAAAAAAAGTCATAAAATTTTAATCAAAACTTTGTTGGTGATCATAATAGGTACAATCAAGTTGGAAATACACTTTACACTTTTCTTAACCAGTTTATCCTACTTGAAAAAGACACATGTCATGCACACGTGGACAGCACAAGGCTTTAAGCCTAAAACAGACAGAGCCCAGTAGACACCTGTGATGTGGACCTCTCTGACATAGATGGAGAACCATTTCTTCCTAAATCTGTCTAATCCCTGACCTCTATGAAGTTACCTTCAGGAAGGCTTCTCCCTTTAGTCTTTTCATCATGCTTTTATTCTTTTTCTTAGCCTCCTTGTTTTAGCTTGACCCATCATAACAAAGGGGGCTTCCCGGGTGGTGCTAGTGATAAAGAACCCACCTGCCAATGAAGGAAACATAAGAGATGTGGGTTCGATCTCTGGGCCGGGAAGACCCCCTGGAGGTGGACACGGCAATCCACCCCAGCAGTTTTGCCTGGAGAATCCCATGGACAGAAGAGACTGGCGGGCTACAGCTCATAGGGTCTCAAGAAGTCGGACATGACTGAAGTGACTTAGCACACATTAGCACGTCATAATTAAATACCCTAGACTGAGGGGCTTAAACAGCAGAATTTTATTTCTCATGGTTTGAGAAGCTGGATGTCCAAGCAAGATGCGGACTGACTCAATTCCTGGTAAGAGTGTTCTTCCTGGCTTGAGACAGAATCTTCTCTGTGTGCCTTCAGTCTTTTCTTGGTGCATATACTTGGAGGGGAGAGCTCTCTCCCTTTTTCCTGTTACAAGGCCATCACGACAATCCCACCCTTAAGGGCCCCATCTTTAAATACCAGCACAGTGGGAATTAGAATATGAATTTGGGGGCGAGGGTGAGGAGCACAAACAGTCCATAACATTCCTCTTCTTCTGATTAAATACAAATGTTTTCTGGGGCTCTGTCCTGATGCCTTGCACATTCTCCATCCTTCACATATAGTAATGTTTTCCACCCCATCTTTTTCTAAAGTCTCAATGATGACTCAGGCTCCAACTCCAGACCCAAATCTTCCGTGAGTCCCACACACAGCTCAAACTCAAATATCCTAAAATTGCTACCCATCTCCAGACTCACTTTAGGATAAAAAAAAACAAAACACATATTAAAAGGGGGAAATTACTCCATTCAGAATCTCAGGACCAAGAATTCAGACCCTAGTGTGACTGGTCTTGCATGAAGCTAACAGTGGTTCTAGGTGCCAATGTGTCCTGGGTCATGAAACCCACAGCCTTTGCTCTCTCTGACTTGGCAGACATCTCAACACATTGGTTGCCAAAACATCCAAAATACAGGACATATCTAGAAACAAGGGAGGCCATGGGAGACCTTCCTCCATCCTAAAATCACAAACGGCATATCATCTGCCTCCCTGAGGTTTTGTGAGCAGATTAAAGTAAAAGCAACCTTGGAACAAGTTGAAATTCTCCTTCTCACCATATCTGGCCTAATTCATATTAGCCCTGGAGATTCTAGAACATATCTCAAATTCCCTTTGCCACTCCTCTTAGTAGCTCATGTTCTAGCCATTTCTCTCACAGATTAGGGCTCAGCTTCTAGTTTTCTCTGTTGCTCAAATCTCTTCTGACTCCCACCCATCATCCATGCAGCTGCAGAATGGTCTTTCCAACATAGAAATCTAGTGCATCTCTCCCACTGGAAATCCTGGGATGACTTGCCCTTATCCCCTGGCATAGAGATCTTCTAAAACCCAGATCCTACCTGCCTACCCACACCCAAACGCTTCATTCTCACTCACTCTTGCTGTACTTGCTGGTTTGAGCAAGTCATGTTCTGTTGCCTCCACTCCCTTGCACGTGCATTTGCTCACATTGTGCTTCCAAGCCCCCAACTCCTCTCCTACCTGAGAACTTCCCTGAGACCCCTCCCCTGCACCACCCATGGAGACTTCAGAGTTGCTTTCTCCTTGCTCCCGTTGTACTGCAGAGAGCCTGGGGTAGCCAGACCTTGCCGTGTTATACGGTAAATGTTGACCTCTCTCTCCACCATACAGTAAGCACCCAGAGAACAGTCATGAAATCTTTTTGCCTTTCTTCTCACATGTGATTCTGTGTTTAGACATAATGTTTAATAAATATATTTGGATGAGTTGGTGAATAAAATAATGAGCAAACCAAAGAATGACTGAGGGCAGCAGGAGAAGGCGGGTAACAGAGGATGAAAGGTTGGATAGCATCACCAACTCATTGGACATGAGTCTGAGCAAACTCCAGGAGATAGTGAAGGACAGGGAGTCCATGTGGTGGCAAAGAGTTGGACACAAATGAGTGACTGAACAACAGCAACACAGAATGACTAGACGGCACCAATGACAATGACCTCTAAGGTTAAAATGTCCCTTCAGGACTTCCCTAGAGGTCCAGTGGTTAAAACTTTATCTTCCAATGCAGGGGGTGTGGGTTCAGTCCCTGGTCAGAAAGCTAAGATCCCACATGCTTCAAGGCCAAAAAAACAAAACAGAAAACAGAAGCAATATTGTAACAAATTCAATAAAGACTAAAAATTGTCCACATCAAAAAACATTTTTTCAACTTAAAAAAATTAAAATAAAGTATCCTTCAAAAATGCTAAGGAATCCTTGTGGCCTTGGATACGGAACACTGGAAAGGGGGAATTAAAAGACTAGAGAAGTTATTTATGTGACATGGATGTCAGGAGCGTAATCTGATGATGGAAAAATGTAAGATGCTGGTCTGAAGAGTTTTGCAAGCCTCTGTAATGTTGATTTGGTGATTTTGCCATAGTCATGAGAAGGAGACACTGTAGCTCAGACCCACTGTTTCTTAGCAAATACACTTCAAAAGATAACCCAGGGAAAACAAATCCCACTGAAAGCAACATTCTGTTAATCAGAGGCTCTCAGATGTGACCTGCCTGGGCAGCTATTGGGCCTCCTCTGCCATTTTATATTTCCTCTTTAATCAGTCCCTGGATGCTAGTGTTTTCAATGTGCAGAGGTTTAAAAGGCGCTTTGATTAATGGACTTGATCAGTGTCCACTCTTGTTTAACTACTGTGTTCTCCTCCACGTTTCACATTTCACACCCACATAGCACCATTCCCCTTTTATTACAGGAACTAAAGAATGTGATGGCCTGCCAGACAGCACAGTAATTTATGAAAAATATATTTTTAAAAGGAGAGTGTATTAAGGCTTGAAAAGAACTCCAAGCCTGTTGCTATTTTAATTTTAAATAGGCTATGCAAATAATTAAATGTCAGGTCATATTGACACCATCAAATTTAGGAGTATAGATGGCATACAACCCCAGAGTCCTAGGCAATATTAAATCAGATTTACCAGGGCACTGAATCATGTCTTGGTTTTGACATGAAACAACAGTATTGACTGCGTTAAAAAAGAGCCAATTTCTGAAAACCTCTACCTGCTACAAATGCTTTCATATGTACCACAGTTTTTTAAAAGGAGATAAAAAGAAAGAGAGATGAATTCCAAATATATTTAAGCCCTAAATCTCTCTTTGGTCTTTTATTTTTCTTAAACCTCTCCCTCCTCACACTAGCCAATTTCAGATATTGACTTGCAGGAGGGGATGGATGAGAAGAGCCAATATTCAGTGTGAAAGTAATGGACACTGCTCACCCTGCTTTAGGACAGTTTAATTTGGATATCTACCTGAACTCTGCTCATGGCTTTACACATCTGAGTCTCAATCAGTCACATCAATGGGCCCTATGTACTGTGTACCATGTAGGGTGTCCTGGTGAAGCTATTCTAGATTCGCAAGAAGATTGAAAACCCCTCTAAAAATGACACTGGAAAAACACAAATGGTATTGTGCAAAGAACTGTGCTATGTCATAGATGTTCTATGATGAATATGACACTATTATACTCTTGAGAAAAGGAGATAGCAGCAGAAAATGTGCCTTCTCCTTTTAAATTGTTACTCCAGTACTCCTGCCTGGAAAATCCCATGGACAGAGGAGCCTGGTAGGCCACAGTCCATGGGGTCGTGAAGAGTCGGACACAACTGAGCAACTTCACTTTCACTTTTCACTTTCATGTATTGGAGAAGGAAACGGCAACCCACTCCAGTGTTCTTGCCTGGAGAATGCCAGGGACGGGGGAGCCTGGTGAGCTGCCATCTATGGGGTCGCATAGAGTCGGACACGACTGAAGCGACTTAGCAGCAGCAGCAGCAGCAGTGATGAAAATAAATTCCTATTTCCATAGTACCTAATAACTGGACATCAGGAGATGGACTAGAATCAAGCTGGATGTCAGAAGGAAACCAGTTCCACATCCAGAATTGTTCGGCCATTATTAACCAATCCTGTGATAACAAAAGCTTGGTATTGACATCATGACTGGTCCCTCCACTACCTGTAACAGACCTCTCTAATCAACTATGGCATTTGGCCATCCCTTCCACAAGTATTTACTAAGCATTTCCTACATGTCAGCACTCTAACTGGCACAGCAGATACGCAGTGGACAAGGTAAACACGATCCCTGCCCTACTGGAGCTTTTTTCTTTTTTGGCTGCACTGCATGGCTTGTGGGATCTTAGTTCCCCAACCAGGGGTCGATCCTGTGTCTCCTGCAGTGGAAGCACAGAGTCCTAACCCCTAGAAGTCCCTTGGAGCTTATATCCTAATGGAAGAAGAAGGCAATATACAAGAAAGAGTATTTCAGATAATGCAAGGTGAGCGGAAGACAAGCAAGGAAAGAGATGGATGTGGGAGAAGATGGAGGAGGGAAGGCACTTGAGCTGGGGTGTTCAAGTCCTCTTGGTAGAGGTCACATCTCAGGAGAAACTTGGCCAGTTTCTCCAGCCTGAGAGGTTCTTACTGACTCCTCCTCAACAGGGCTATCTTGGCAGACATTACCAGTCAACTGCCAATTGACTGTGCTGTGGATGAACCCTGTACAAGGCATGCTGTGGAATGTAGAAAAGTCCAACATAAAAAGCATCCAGTGGAGCTAGGGGAACACATTTAACAACATCCAACAGCACAAGGTTCTAAAATACACAGCAGAAGGAAGTTTTGGAAAACATGGATTCCAGTTCCTTTTAACCTTTCAGAATCTCAGCTCCTTCACAGAAAAATAAGAGGTTTGTACCAGGTGGTCTATAAAATTCTTTTTAGCTACTATGGTCAACCGTTGTTGTTGCTATTGTGCAGTCACTCAGTCATGTCCAGCTCTTTTGCGACCCCATGGACTATAGCCCACCAGGCTCCTCTGTCCGTGGGATTTCCTGGGCAAGAATACTGGAGTGGGTTGCCATTTACTTCTCCAGGGGATTTTCCTGGCCCAGGGATCAAATTCATGTCTCTTACTTTAGCAGGCAGATTCTTTACCACTGAGTCACCAGGGAAGCTTATGTTCAACAAACCTAACTAAAGAGCAAAGCAGTATTTTAGACCATTGCAGAGAGAAGCTAGATTAAGGAGAGACGTCTATCTATAAATGGGGTCATTTGAAGAGTTAGAGGAAAACTAAAATGTTGGCACACTTCTTGGAATCTTCTTGGTAATTTTAGAAAGAGCCACAATCAGCCCTTAGTTTTGCAAACAGCTTCAACTGCCACAATGCAAAGCAGTGTTCACCTTAAATTCTAGATGAAAATTAATTGGTGTGGTCATCTCAGCCATACATACTCACAATCACCCTCAGCCCAGTCATCTGGTCATCTCAAACACAAAGCACTACACAAAGGCCAACCACCCAGTTGTCGAACAAAGAGGGAAGAGTTACCAGAGGTTCATCCAAAGAATCCACTTTGCACAGCTGCCTGTCAACAGGAGAGCGAGAACTTCCACAAGTGCCATATGAGAGAATTACAGGTTTGCAGGGTAATGACTAAAGCCTCCCTGGAGGCTCAGATGGTAAAGAATCTGCTGGCAATGCAAGACACCCAGGTTCAATCCCTGGGTTGGGAAGATCCCCTGGAGAAGGGAATGGCAACCCACTTCATGATGGGTCCAGACCAAGACTCACCTATATGTGTCCAAAATTCCTGTTCTTCCTTCACAACAGCATTAAAAATAGATCTCAGGTGCATGAAGATGTCCCCCTTTGTACAGGTAGCAGTTCAAGTTTGGGGCATCAGCCATAACACAAATACATGTATCACCAGTAATACTGTGTTTTTAGATGAGAAATGATTGAAATTCACTTTGTGGGTACAAAGTGCTTCATAAATACTTAATCTCCAGAGAGCCTTCAACTTAACAGTGTCTGACTCCATTCGGAATTCTTGTCCATGTCACACAGGGTCCCTCTCTGTCTATACCTATTTCATGTTTCACACTGGCCTCTTCACTGTTCCCCAGGCTGATGACCAATGCTGACATGGATCTGGACACCCTGGCAGACTGACATATCCTGAACAAGCCAGGAATGGTGTTTTGAGTAACTTATGATTCAGAAATAGCACCACCAACTTACTGTTTTTCTGCTTTTCCATGCTCTGGAGCAAAGATGAAACTGTGACCCATCCCAGATCACAGAGGTGGATGGTTTTGTGGGAGGATGCTCTCTCCAAAAAGCTCTTGTTACCAATCCAGCCCTTTGCCCACGAACTGTTCATCAGCCTAATTATAGCTCCCACATTCCCCCAGCCAGGAGCTAAACAGAATGACTGAGGGCTCATGTTCCTTGGGAACATACGAGAAATGGCAGTGGAGATTTCATCTCTGTCACCCCTCGTAAGGCAACAGTTCTGAAGACATTCATTCAACACAGTTTTGGTCTACCCTCGAGGGAGCCTTTAAGGCCAGGCTGGAGTGATCCTAGCCATAGATTTGTGGTTAGTGATAAAGCACAGCAGTGATACTATTTCTTCCT